>NC_080672.1:202589628-202679224 GCF_030247195.1 Topomyia yanbarensis | reverse complement strand
TTAGAATAGAATAGAATAGAATAGAATAGAATAGAATAGAATAGAATAGAATAGAATAGAATAGAATAGAATAGAATAGAATAGAATAGAATAGAATAGAATAGAATAGAATAGAAATAGAATAGAATAGAATAGAATAGAATAGAATAGAATAGAATAGAATAGAATAGAATAGAATAGAATAGAATAGAATAGAATAGAATAGAATAGAATAGAATAGAATAGAATAGAATAGAATAGAATAGAATAGAATAGAATAGAATAGAATAGAATAGAATAGAATAGAATAGAATAGAATAGAATAGAATAGAATAGAATAGAATAGAATAGAATAGAATAGAATAGAATAGAATAGAATAGAATAGAATAGAATAGAATAGAATAGAATAGAATAGAATAGAATAGAATAGAATAGAATAGAATAGAATAGAATAGAATAGAATAGAATAGAATAGAATAGAATAGAATAGAATAGAATAGAATAGAATAGAATAGAATAGAATAGAATAGAATAGAATAGAATAGAATAGAATAGAATAGAATAGAATAGAATAGAATAGAATAGAATAGAATAGAATAGAATAGAATAGAATAGAATAGAATAGAATAGAATAGAATAGAATAGAATAGAATAGAATAGAATAGATAGAATAGAATAGAATAGAATAGAATAGAATAGAATAGAATAGAATAGAATAGAATAGAATAGAATAGAATAGAATAGAATAGAATAGAATAGAATAGAATAGAATAGAATAGAATAGAATAGAATAGAATAGAATAGAATAGAATAGAATAGAATAGAATAGAATAGAATAGAATAGAATAGAATAGAATAGAATAATAGAATAGAATAGAATAGAATAGAATAGAATAGAATAGAATAGAATAGAATAGAATAGAATAGAATAGAATAGAATAGAATAGAATAGAATAGAGAATAGAATAGAATAGAATAGAATAGAATAGAATAGAATAGAATAGAATAGAATAGAATAGAATAGAATAGAATAGAATAGAATAGAATAGAATAGAAATAGAATAGAATAGAATAGAATAGAATAGAATAGAATAGAATAGAATAGAATAGAATAGAATAGAATAGAATAGAATAGAATAGAATAGAATAGAATAGAATAGAATAGAATAGAATAGAATAGAATAGAATAGAATAGAATAGAATAGAATAGAATAGAATAGAATAGAATAGAATAGAATAGAATAGAATAGAATAGAATAGAATAGAATAGAATAGAATAGAATAGAATAGAATAGAATAGAATAGAATAGAATAGAATAGAATAGAATAGAATAGAATAGAATAGAATAGAATAGAATAGAATAGAATAGAATAGAATAGAATAGAATAGAATAGAATAGAATAGAATAGAATAGAATAGAATAGAATAGAATAGAATAGAATAGAATAGAATAGAATAGAATAGAATAGAATAGAATAGAATAGAATAGAATAGAATAGAATAGAATAGAATAGAATAGAATAGAATAGAATAGAATAGAATAGAATAGAATAGAATAGAATAGAATAGAATAGAATAGAATAGAATAGAATAGAATAGAATAGAATAGAATAGAATAGAATAGAATAGAATAGAATAGAATAGAATAGAATAGAATAGAATAGAATAGAATAGAATAGAATAGAATAGAATAGAATAGAATAGAATAGAATAGAATAGAATAGAATAGAATAGAATAGAATAGAATAGAATAGAATAGAATAGAATAGAATAGAATAGAATAGAATAGAATAGAATAGAATAGAATAGAATAGAATAGAATAGAATAGAATAGAATAGAATAGAATAGAATAGAATAGAATAGAATAGAATAGAATAGAATAGAATAGAATAGAATAGAATAGAATAGAATAGAATAGAATAGAATAGAATAGAATAGAATAGAATAGAATAGAATAGAATAGAATAGAATAGAATAGAATAGAATAGAATAGAATAGAATAGAATAGAATAGAATAGAATAGAATAGAATAGAATAGAATAGAATAGAATAGAATAGAATAGAATAGAATAGAATAGAATAGAATAGAATAGAATAGAATAGAATAGAATAGAATAGAATAGAATAGAATAGAATAGAATAGAATAGAATAGAATAGAATAGAATAGAATAGAATAGAATAGAATAGATAGAATAGAATAGAATAGAATAGAATAGAATAGAATAGAATAGAATAGAATAGAATAGAATAGATAGAATAGAATAGAATAGAATAGAATAGAATAGAATAGAATAGAATAGAATAGAATAGAATAGAATAGAATAGAATAGAATAGAATAGAATAGAATAGAATAGAATAGAATAGAATAGAATAGAATAGAATAGAATAGAATAGAATAGAATAGATAGAATAGAATAGAATAGAATAGAATAGAATAGAATAGAATAGAATAGAATAGAATAGAATAGAATAGAATAGAATAGAATAGAATAGAATAGAATAGAATAGAATAGAATAGAATAGAATAGAATAGAATAGAATAGAATAGAATAGAATAGAATAGAATAGAATAGAATAGAATAGAATAGAATAGAATAGAATAGAATAGAATAGAATAGAATAGAATAGAATAGAATAGAATAGAATAGAATAGAATAGAATAGAATAGAATAGAATAGAATAGAATAGAATAGAATAGAATAGAATAGAATAGAATAGAATAGAATAGAATAGAATAGAATAGAATAGAATAGAATAGAATAGAATAGAATAGAATAGAATAGAATAGAATAGAATAGAATAGAATAGAATAGAATAGAATAGAATAGAATAGAATAGAATAGAATAGAATAGAATAGAATAGAATAGAATAGAATAGAATAGAATAGAATAGAATAGAATAGAATAGAATAGAATAGAATAGAATAGAATAGAATAGAATAGAATAGAATAGAATAGAATAGAATAGAATAGAATAGAATAGAATAGAATAGAATAGAATAGAATAGAATAGAATAGAATAGAATAGAATAGAATAGAATAGAATAGAATAGAATAGAATAGAATAGAATAGAATAGAATAGAATAGAATAGAATAGAATAGAATAGAATAGAATAGAATAGAATAGAATAGAATAGAATAGAATAGAATAGAATAGAATAGAATAGAATAGAATAGAATAGAATAGAATAGAATAGAATAGAATAGAATAGAATAGAATAGAATAGAATAGAATAGAATAGAATAGAATAGAATAGAATAGAATAGAATAGAATAGAATAGAATAGAATAGAATAGAATAGAATAGAATAGAATAGAATAGAATAGAATAGAATAGAATAGAATAGAATAGAATAGAATAGAATAGAATAGAATAGAATAGAATAGAATAGAATAGAATAGAATAGAATAGAATAGAATAGAATAGAATAGAATAGAATAGAATAGAATAGAATAGAATAGAATAGAATAGAATAGAATAGAATAGAATAGAATAGAATAGAATAGAATAGAATAGAATAGAATAGAATAGAATAGAATAGAATAGAATAGAATAGAATAGAATAGAATAGAATAGAATAGAATAGAATAGAATAGAATAGAATAGAATAGAATAGAATAGAATAGAATAGAATAGAATAGAATAGAATAGAATAGAATAGAATAGAATAGAATAGAATAGAATAGAATAGAATAGAATAGAATAGAATAGAATAGAATAGAATAGAATAGAATAGAATAGAATAGAATAGAATAGAATAGAATAGAATAGAATAGAATAGAATAGAATAGAATAGAATAGAATAGAATAGAATAGAATAGAATAGAATAGAATAGAATAGAATAGAATAGAATAGAATAGAATAGAATAGAATAGAATAGAATAGAATAGAATAGAATAGAATAGAATAGAATAGAATAGAATAGAATAGAATAGAATAGAATAGAATAGAATAGAATAGAATAGAATAGAATAGAATAGAATAGAATAGAATAGAATAGAATAGAATAGAATAGAATAGAATAGAATAGAATAGAATAGAATAGAATAGAATAGAATAGAATAGAATAGAATAGAATAGAATAGAATAGAATAGAATAGAATAGAATAGAATAGAATAGAATAGAATAGAATAGAATAGAATAGAATAGAATAGAATAGAATAGAATAGAATAGAATAGAATAGAATAGAATAGAATAGAATAGAATAGAATAGAATAGAATAGAATAGAATAGAATAGAATAGAATAGAATAGAATAGAATAGAATAGAATAGAATAGAATAGAATAGAATAGAATAGAATAGAATAGAATAGAATAGAATAGAATAGAATAGAATAGAATAGAATAGAATAGAATAGAATAGAATAGAATAGAATAGAATAGAATAGAATAGAATAGAATAGAATAGAATAGAATAGAATAGAATAGAATAGAATAGAATAGAATAGAATAGAATAGAATAGAATAGAATAGAATAGAATAGAATAGAATAGAATAGAATAGAATAGAATAGAATAGAATAGAATAGAATAGAATAGAATAGAATAGAATAGAATAGAATAGAATAGAATAGAATAGAATAGAATAGAATAGAATAGAATAGAATAGAATAGAATAGAATAGAATAGAATAGAATAGAATAGAATAGAATAGAATAGAATAGAATAGAATAGAATAGAATAGAATAGAATAGAATAGAATAGAATAGAATAGAATAGAATAGAATAGAATAGAATAGAATAGAATAGAATAGAATAGAATAGAATAGAATAGAATAGAATAGAATAGAATAGAATAGAATAGAATAGAATAGAATAGAATAGAATAGAATAGAATAGAATAGAATAGAATAGAATAGAATAGAATAGAATAGAATAGAATAGAATAGAATAGAATAGAATAGAATAGAATAGAATAGAATAGAATAGAATAGAATAGAATAGAATAGAATAGAATAGAATAGAATAGAATAGAATAGAATAGAATAGAATAGAATAGAATAGAATAGAATAGAATAGAATAGAATAGAATAGAATAGAATAGAATAGAATAGAATAGAATAGAATAGAATAGAATAGAATAGAATAGAATAGAATAGAATAGAATAGAATAGAATAGAATAGAATAGAATAGAATAGAATAGAATAGAATAGAATAGAATAGAATAGAATAGAATAGAATAGAATAGAATAGAATAGAATAGAATAGAATAGAATAGAATAGAATAGAATAGAATAGAATAGAATAGAATAGAATAGAATAGAATAGAATAGAATAGAATAGAATAGAATAGAATAGAATAGAATAGAATAGAATAGAATAGAATAGAATAGAATAGAATAGAATAGAATAGAATAGAATAGAATAGAATAGAATAGAATAGAATAGAATAGAATAGAATAGAATAGAATAGAATAGAATAGAATAGAATAGAATAGAATAGAATAGAATAGAATAGAATAGAATAGAATAGAATAGAATAGAATAGAATAGAATAGAATAGAATAGAATAGAATAGAATAGAATAGAATAGAATAGAATAGAATAGAATAGAATAGAATAGAATAGAATAGAATAGAATAGAATAGAATAGAATAGAATAGAATAGAATAGAATAGAATAGAATAGAATAGAATAGAATAGAATAGAATAGAATAGAATAGAATAGAATAGAATAGAATAGAATAGAATAGAATAGAATAGAATAGAATAGAATAGAATAGAATAGAATAGAATAGAATAGAATAGAATAGAATAGAATAGAATAGAATAGAATAGAATAGAATAGAATAGAATAGAATAGAATAGAATAGAATAGAATAGAATAGAATAGAATAGAATAGAATAGAATAGAATAGAATAGAATAGAATAGAATAGAATAGAATAGAATAGAATAGAATAGAATAGAATAGAATAGAATAGAATAGAATAGAATAGAATAGAATAGAATAGAATAGAATAGAATAGAATAGAATAGAATAGAATAGAATAGAATAGAATAGAATAGAATAGAATAGAATAGAATAGAATAGAATAGAATAGAATAGAATAGAATAGAATAGAATAGAATAGAATAGAATAGAATAGAATAGAATAGAATAGAATAGAATAGAATAGAATAGAATAGAATAGAATAGAATAGAATAGAATAGAATAGAATAGAATAGAATAGAATAGAATAGAATAGAATAGAATAGAATAGAATAGAATAGAATAGAATAGAATAGAATAGAATAGAATAGAATAGAATAGAATAGAATAGAATAGAATAGAATAGAATAGAATAGAATAGAATAGAATAGAATAGAATAGAATAGAATAGAATAGAATAGAATAGAATAGAATAGAATAGAATAGAATAGAATAGAATAGAATAGAATAGAATAGAATAGAATAGAATAGAATAGAATAGAATAGAATAGAATAGAATAGAATAGAATAGAATAGAATAGAATAGAATAGAATAGAATAGAATAGAATAGAATAGAATAGAATAGAATAGAATAGAATAGAATAGAATAGAATAGAATAGAATAGAATAGAATAGAATAGAATAGAATAGAATAGAATAGAATAGAATAGAATAGAATAGAATAGAATAGAATAGAATAGAATAGAATAGAATAGAATAGAATAGAATAGAATAGAATAGAATAGAATAGAATAGAATAGAATAGAATAGAATAGAATAGAATAGAATAGAATAGAATAGAATAGAATAGAATAGAATAGAATAGAATAGAATAGAATAGAATAGAATAGAATAGAATAGAATAGAATAGAATAGAATAGAATAGAATAGAATAGAATAGAATAGAATAGAATAGAATAGAATAGAATAGAATAGAATAGAATAGAATAGAATAGAATAGAATAGAATAGAATAGAATAGAATAGAATAGAATAGAATAGAATAGAATAGAATAGAATAGAATAGAATAGAATAGAATAGAATAGAATAGAATAGAATAGAATAGAATAGAATAGAATAGAATAGAATAGAATAGAATAGAATAGAATAGAATAGAATAGAATAGAATAGAATAGAATAGAATAGAATAGAATAGAATAGAATAGAATAGAATAGAATAGAATAGAATAGAATAGAATAGAATAGAATAGAATAGAATAGAATAGAATAGAATAGAATAGAATAGAATAGAATAGAATAGAATAGAATAGAATAGAATAGAATAGAATAGAATAGAATAGAATAGAATAGAATAGAATAGAATAGAATAGAATAGAATAGAATAGAATAGAATAGAATAGAATAGAATAGAATAGAATAGAATAGAATAGAATAGAATAGAATAGAATAGAATAGAATAGAATAGAATAGAATAGAATAGAATAGAATAGAATAGAATAGAATAGAATAGAATAGAATAGAATAGAATAGAATAGAATAGAATAGAATAGAATAGAATAGAATAGAATAGAATAGAATAGAATAGAATAGAATAGAATAGAATAGAATAGAATAGAATAGAATAGAATAGAATAGAATAGAATAGAATAGAATAGAATAGAATAGAATAGAATAGAATAGAATAGAATAGAATAGAATAGAATAGAATAGAATAGAATAGAATAGAATAGAATAGAATAGAATAGAATAGAATAGAATAGAATAGAATAGAATAGAATAGAATAGAATAGAATAGAATAGAATAGAATAGAATAGAATAGAATAGAATAGAATAGAATAGAATAGAATAGAATAGAATAGAATAGAATAGAATAGAATAGAATAGAATAGAATAGAATAGAATAGAATAGAATAGAATAGAATAGAATAGAATAGAATAGAATAGAATAGAATAGAATAGAATAGAATAGAATAGAATAGAATAGAATAGAATAGAATAGAATAGAATAGAATAGAATAGAATAGAATAGAATAGAATAGAATAGAATAGAATAGAATAGAATAGAATAGAATAGAATAGAATAGAATAGAATAGAATAGAATAGAATAGAATAGAATAGAATAGAATAGAATAGAATAGAATAGAATAGAATAGAATAGAATAGAATAGAATAGAATAGAATAGAATAGAATAGAATAGAATAGAATAGAATAGAATAGAATAGAATAGAATAGAATAGAATAGAATAGAATAGAATAGAATAGAATAGAATAGAATAGAATAGAATAGAATAGAATAGAATAGAATAGAATAGAATAGAATAGAATAGAATAGAATAGAATAGAATAGAATAGAATAGAATAGAATAGAATAGAATAGAATAGAATAGAATAGAATAGAATAGAATAGAATAGAATAGAATAGAATAGAATAGAATAGAATAGAATAGAATAGAATAGAATAGAATAGAATAGAATAGAATAGAATAGAATAGAATAGAATAGAATAGAATAGAATAGAATAGAATAGAATAGAATAGAATAGAATAGAATAGAATAGAATAGAATAGAATAGAATAGAATAGAATAGAATAGAATAGAATAGAATAGAATAGAATAGAATAGAATAGAATAGAATAGAATAGAATAGAATAGAATAGAATAGAATAGAATAGAATAGAATAGAATAGAATAGAATAGAATAGAATAGAATAGAATAGAATAGAATAGAATAGAATAGAATAGAATAGAATAGAATAGAATAGAATAGAATAGAATAGAATAGAATAGAATAGAATAGAATAGAATAGAATAGAATAGAATAGAATAGAATAGAATAGAATAGAATAGAATAGAATAGAATAGAATAGAATAGAATAGAATAGAATAGAATAGAATAGAATAGAATAGAATAGAATAGAATAGAATAGAATAGAATAGAATAGAATAGAATAGAATAGAATAGAATAGAATAGAATAGAATAGAATAGAATAGAATAGAATAGAATAGAATAGAATAGAATAGAATAGAATAGAATAGAATAGAATAGAATAGAATAGAATAGAATAGAATAGAATAGAATAGAATAGAATAGAATAGAATAGAATAGAATAGAATAGAATAGAATAGAATAGAATAGAATAGAATAGAATAGAATAGAATAGAATAGAATAGAATAGAATAGAATAGAATAGAATAGAATAGAATAGAATAGAATAGAATAGAATAGAATAGAATAGAATAGAATAGAATAGAATAGAATAGAATAGAATAGAATAGAATAGAATAGAATAGAATAGAATAGAATAGAATAGAATAGAATAGAATAGAATAGAATAGAATAGAATAGAATAGAATAGAATAGAATAGAATAGAATAGAATAGAATAGAATAGAATAGAATAGAATAGAATAGAATAGAATAGAATAGAATAGAATAGAATAGAATAGAATAGAATAGAATAGAATAGAATAGAATAGAATAGAATAGAATAGAATAGAATAGAATAGAATAGAATAGAATAGAATAGAATAGAATAGAATAGAATAGAATAGAATAGAATAGAATAGAATAGAATAGAATAGAATAGAATAGAATAGAATAGAATAGAATAGAATAGAATAGAATAGAATAGAATAGAATAGAATAGAATAGAATAGAATAGAATAGAATAGAATAGAATAGAATAGAATAGAATAGAATAGAATAGAATAGAATAGAATAGAATAGAATAGAATAGAATAGAATAGAATAGAATAGAATAGAATAGAATAGAATAGAATAGAATAGAATAGAATAGAATAGAATAGAATAGAATAGAATAGAATAGAATAGAATAGAATAGAATAGAATAGAATAGAATAGAATAGAATAGAATAGAATAGAATAGAATAGAATAGAATAGAATAGAATAGAATAGAATAGAATAGAATAGAATAGAATAGAATAGAATAGAATAGAATAGAATAGAATAGAATAGAATAGAATAGAATAGAATAGAATAGAATAGAATAGAATAGAATAGAATAGAATAGAATAGAATAGAATAGAATAGAATAGAATAGAATAGAATAGAATAGAATAGAATAGAATAGAATAGAATAGAATAGAATAGAATAGAATAGAATAGAATAGAATAGAATAGAATAGAATAGAATAGAATAGAATAGAATAGAATAGAATAGAATAGAATAGAATAGAATAGAATAGAATAGAATAGAATAGAATAGAATAGAATAGAATAGAATAGAATAGAATAGAATAGAATAGAATAGAATAGAATAGAATAGAATAGAATAGAATAGAATAGAATAGAATAGAATAGAATAGAATAGAATAGAATAGAATAGAATAGAATAGAATAGAATAGAATAGAATAGAATAGAATAGAATAGAATAGAATAGAATAGAATAGAATAGAATAGAATAGAATAGAATAGAATAGAATAGAATAGAATAGAATAGAATAGAATAGAATAGAATAGAATAGAATAGAATAGAATAGAATAGAATAGAATAGAATAGAATAGAATAGAATAGAATAGAATAGAATAGAATAGAATAGAATAGAATAGAATAGAATAGAATAGAATAGAATAGAATAGAATAGAATAGAATAGAATAGAATAGAATAGAATAGAATAGAATAGAATAGAATAGAATAGAATAGAATAGAATAGAATAGAATAGAATAGAATAGAATAGAATAGAATAGAATAGAATAGAATAGAATAGAATAGAATAGAATAGAATAGAATAGAATAGAATAGAATAGAATAGAATAGAATAGAATAGAATAGAATAGAATAGAATAGAATAGAATAGAATAGAATAGAATAGAATAGAATAGAATAGAATAGAATAGAATAGAATAGAATAGAATAGAATAGAATAGAATAGAATAGAATAGAATAGAATAGAATAGAATAGAATAGAATAGAATAGAATAGAATAGAATAGAATAGAATAGAATAGAATAGAATAGAATAGAATAGAATAGAATAGAATAGAATAGAATAGAATAGAATAGAATAGAATAGAATAGAATAGAATAGAATAGAATAGAATAGAATAGAATAGAATAGAATAGAATAGAATAGAATAGAATAGAATAGAATAGAATAGAATAGAATAGAATAGAATAGAATAGAATAGAATAGAATAGAATAGAATAGAATAGAATAGAATAGAATAGAATAGAATAGAATAGAATAGAATAGAATAGAATAGAATAGAATAGAATAGAATAGAATAGAATAGAATAGAATAGAATAGAATAGAATAGAATAGAATAGAATAGAATAGAATAGAATAGAATAGAATAGAATAGAATAGAATAGAATAGAATAGAATAGAATAGAATAGAATAGAATAGAATAGAATAGAATAGAATAGAATAGAATAGAATAGAATAGAATAGAATAGAATAGAATAGAATAGAATAGAATAGAATAGAATAGAATAGAATAGAATAGAATAGAATAGAATAGAATAGAATAGAATAGAATAGAATAGAATAGAATAGAATAGAATAGAATAGAATAGAATAGAATAGAATAGAATAGAATAGAATAGAATAGAATAGAATAGAATAGAATAGAATAGAATAGAATAGAATAGAATAGAATAGAATAGAATAGAATAGAATAGAATAGAATAGAATAGAATAGAATAGAATAGAATAGAATAGAATAGAATAGAATAGAATAGAATAGAATAGAATAGAATAGAATAGAATAGAATAGAATAGAATAGAATAGAATAGAATAGAATAGAATAGAATAGAATAGAATAGAATAGAATAGAATAGAATAGAATAGAATAGAATAGAATAGAATAGAATAGAATAGAATAGAATAGAATAGAATAGAATAGAATAGAATAGAATAGAATAGAATAGAATAGAATAGAATAGAATAGAATAGAATAGAATAGAATAGAATAGAATAGAATAGAATAGAATAGAATAGAATAGAATAGAATAGAATAGAATAGAATAGAATAGAATAGAATAGAATAGAATAGAATAGAATAGAATAGAATAGAATAGAATAGAATAGAATAGAATAGAATAGAATAGAATAGAATAGAATAGAATAGAATAGAATAGAATAGAATAGAATAGAATAGAATAGAATAGAATAGAATAGAATAGAATAGAATAGAATAGAATAGAATAGAATAGAATAGAATAGAATAGAATAGAATAGAATAGAATAGAATAGAATAGAATAGAATAGAATAGAATAGAATAGAATAGAATAGAATAGAATAGAATAGAATAGAATAGAATAGAATAGAATAGAATAGAATAGAATAGAATAGAATAGAATAGAATAGAATAGAATAGAATAGAATAGAATAGAATAGAATAGAATAGAATAGAATAGAATAGAATAGAATAGAATAGAATAGAATAGAATAGAATAGAATAGAATAGAATAGAATAGAATAGAATAGAATAGAATAGAATAGAATAGAATAGAATAGAATAGAATAGAATAGAATAGAATAGAATAGAATAGAATAGAATAGAATAGAATAGAATAGAATAGAATAGAATAGAATAGAATAGAATAGAATAGAATAGAATAGAATAGAATAGAATAGAATAGAATAGAATAGAATAGAATAGAATAGAATAGAATAGAATAGAATAGAATAGAATAGAATAGAATAGAATAGAATAGAATAGAATAGAATAGAATAGAATAGAATAGAATAGAATAGAATAGAATAGAATAGAATAGAATAGAATAGAATAGAATAGAATAGAATAGAATAGAATAGAATAGAATAGAATAGAATAGAATAGAATAGAATAGAATAGAATAGAATAGAATAGAATAGAATAGAATAGAATAGAATAGAATAGAATAGAATAGAATAGAATAGAATAGAATAGAATAGAATAGAATAGAATAGAATAGAATAGAATAGAATAGAATAGAATAGAATAGAATAGAATAGAATAGAATAGAATAGAATAGAATAGAATAGAATAGAATAGAATAGAATAGAATAGAATAGAATAGAATAGAATAGAATAGAATAGAATAGAATAGAATAGAATAGAATAGAATAGAATAGAATAGAATAGAATAGAATAGAATAGAATAGAATAGAATAGAATAGAATAGAATAGAATAGAATAGAATAGAATAGAATAGAATAGAATAGAATAGAATAGAATAGAATAGAATAGAATAGAATAGAATAGAATAGAATAGAATAGAATAGAATAGAATAGAATAGAATAGAATAGAATAGAATAGAATAGAATAGAATAGAATAGAATAGAATAGAATAGAATAGAATAGAATAGAATAGAATAGAATAGAATAGAATAGAATAGAATAGAATAGAATAGAATAGAATAGAATAGAATAGAATAGAATAGAATAGAATAGAATAGAATAGAATAGAATAGAATAGAATAGAATAGAATAGAATAGAATAGAATAGAATAGAATAGAATAGAATAGAATAGAATAGAATAGAATAGAATAGAATAGAATAGAATAGAATAGAATAGAATAGAATAGAATAGAATAGAATAGAATAGAATAGAATAGAATAGAATAGAATAGAATAGAATAGAATAGAATAGAATAGAATAGAATAGAATAGAATAGAATAGAATAGAATAGAATAGAATAGAATAGAATAGAATAGAATAGAATAGAATAGAATAGAATAGAATAGAATAGAATAGAATAGAATAGAATAGAATAGAATAGAATAGAATAGAATAGAATAGAATAGAATAGAATAGAATAGAATAGAATAGAATAGAATAGAATAGAATAGAATAGAATAGAATAGAATAGAATAGAATAGAATAGAATAGAATAGAATAGAATAGAATAGAATAGAATAGAATAGAATAGAATAGAATAGAATAGAATAGAATAGAATAGAATAGAATAGAATAGAATAGAATAGAATAGAATAGAATAGAATAGAATAGAATAGAATAGAATAGAATAGAATAGAATAGAATAGAATAGAATAGAATAGAATAGTATAGAATAGAACAGAATAAAATTAACCATTTCGTTAATTTGAGGGAATTTCTTAAACTAATGTAGAGGAAACTGTGCCAATGAACCTTTTTTATGTCGGCATTAAATCTATTTTTCTAAGCAAAACCAAAAAAATAAAGAAATAACAGGTCTTAAATTACAAATTTATTGAGTGTACGAATATGAAATTGTGCCATTTTCACACCAAGTAATGATTTTTTATGTGTAGTGTATGGAAACTTGCACACTTTTGATTACAAATGATAAGAAAAAGACAGATGATGATTCTACTACCACATTTAAAAAACGATACCTATATTAAATAGCGCAAACATTTATGAAACAATATTGAACATATACACTAGAGGTGTACGAATATGAGATTGTGTCACTGTATTACTTATTAAAAGATAAATGCATCGGTATTGCTATTTTTAATTTTCGGCATCTACTCATAAAGCCTGTTCAAAGAAAATGTAATGGGGACATAGAGAATTTTTCTCGACAGATGGCAACGATCTTGGGTTTTAAAATGACGTCAGATAACTGAGAGAACTCGTTAAACCCGTACCAAATGTACTAATTCCAAAGATATTCTACTTAATTAGAAGTCGGCCTCTAGGATTTTAACATGACAGCTTGCGACTGTCTACATGTACTTCCGTATACAATATAATACGTTGTGTTTCACAGCGGTACTTTCCGAATCCTAGTTCGACCGGAATGACATTTGCTGCACTCTTTGTTTATATGCCTAATCAGCTGTTCTTTAGAAAATCTGTGAACAGCTGACCAGAAAAAAATAAACAAAAAGCGCAGCGAATATTTTTCCGGTCGCGCGGGGGCTGCTTCATGAAAACCCTATATAAGACAGGCTCGTTCGGCAGTTGCCAAAGTAGATGGCTTCATACTAGTAAAACCCATTCAGAATTTGGGCTGGGTTGAGGTTTCTGTTGGAAGTTCGGATAAAAAACAACCGATCCCGACTCATTATCGGTTGTTTCATTTAAAATTGGTTGTCGCTGGTTTGACTATGACAAAATAGTGTTGTTTCGTTAGGCTGATGTTCACTGCCCATAATCGCAAATCAGTCCCATGTTCTATGGATTTCTCTATCCACATGGGACTGACTTGCGATTATAGGCTGTTCAGATTTCAACACATTTTAATTTTTAGAATTTAACCTTCGACCGTCATTACGCCTCGTACACTATTTTTCGATACTATAACCTCGATTTTTTTGCGTTATGATATCCGAAGCTAATAATGCGTCGTGGTTTAATATTTAAAGGCACAAAAGACAGATAGATTAATGAATCCACAAATGGTAAAATTTTCTTCAACACAATAAAGAAGAAATAAATTCAGTGACAAGTAGGTCGCACTACCCAGTCAAAAAGGGCAAGTTGCTGGCTAGCGGGGGGCCTCGGATGCGCTAATTGCCCTACAATTTGCCAGCAATTTGCTGGCAATTAGGGGGCTATTTTATATGCAACATTTGGGCGATTTGCCGCCGTCATTTTTTTGCCGCTCTACCCGCCCTTAAATCGCCCCTAAATCGCCCAGGGAACGCGCCATTTAATCGCCCTTAATTGCCTGATATGAAAATTAAAAATAATAATTATTTTCGGATTCACTATCTACTCATATAAATTTATCGGTACACTAGGTAATCACCACCAGATTGTAGGAAGAATCGATGGTGAAATTCGTATTGCACACCAAAACTTATAACAATCTAACTTTCATTCAGAGATCTTGTTCCACTATACTTACACACGATTCCACAATTTTCCACATTCGTTGGCTAAATTAAGTGCACTAAACAAACAAAATACAAGTGGGAACACGCCAATTGTTTAAAAAAAACAATTTTAAACTTAAGCCAAACATGAACCGCCATGTTTGAAAAACGCAAAAAAACAACCAAGTCCATTTCAGCCGCCAGAAAATTTGTCTAGGTATTGAAATTGCCTTTAAATCGCATTCGCAAATTGCATTTGTTCCTAGGGGCAATTAGCACAGGCGAGTTGAGTCAAACGTCAAACTTTTTAAATCGCCTGACCATGTTCGTCCGCAATTTTTTTTGACAGGGTAGCCGTTAAACGGTGTCGGGCCATTAGGCCGAAAACCGTTAGACCGAATGCTGCAAGGCCGAACGCCATTAGGCCGAATGGGCCATTAAGCCGAATGGGTCATTAGGCCGAATGGGTCATTAGGCCGAATGGATCGTTAGGCCGAACGGGTCAATAGGCCAAATGGGACAGAAGAGCCGAATGGCTCATTAGACCGTATGTACCATTGGGCTGAATGTCATTTGATTAGAAGCATCGTTACAGAGACTAATTGAGATGATGTCCTCACGAGTTTCACATGGCACAAAAGTTACTAACTCATGTTGTACTAGAGGGTCACTCGAAATGTCAAAAAGAAAACGCGTTGATAATCGAAGGTGCTTTGCTTTTCTTTGGAGAGTGCTGTAACATCGGTTGTAATTTATGTGTATTTTATTTAGAAACATTTTTTGAATTTTCTGATTGCGTATCTTTCCAGAATTAGTTTAAACAAACATTTGAATGAAAAACATTGACATCAATAACTTAATGTGGATGAACATGCAGGTTATCAAAGTCACCCCGGAACACGAAAACGGACTTCAACTTGAAATCATTTTTTAAAAAATAACTGTCAGCGGACAATTTTAGGTAAAACCATCCAATCTTGTTCTTCATACATCAGTACATGGTTTAAAAATATTTTACTTGAAAAAAATGTGTTGCGTCTAAAAATTGATTACTGCGAAAAGTGATCAATGTCACCCCGGTTTACGGTACCCCTAGTGCGTCATAAGAACTCTCTGGCACAACGACGCATATTCGTTATAAGTTTTAATGTTAGCAAGCGCCTCAAAACATCTCGTCATAAAATTTCTTTACGAGTACAAGTGTAACCTCCCTTCAAGTACTTAATTCCCCAAACGCTTCACCAATCTTCTGATAATTTTCCACGACCCGCCGTCAGAAGCACCGGCCCCTAGCAAGCAAACCTGCGATCCACTCGTTTGTCCGGATTACTCAAACATAGGGGCTTAAATTAGTTTAAGTCCGACGGAGCGGAGCGATGTCGGACAGCACTTGACATAAAGCGATGTGGCGTAGCCCCATTAGGCGTCGATTTTATTTATCTGTTCCATTAAAGCGACGAGAAAAGTGTTGTAAATATTCTAAACATTATTATTGTAAGTTTTAGAAAATCGTATCACGTAATCGTGACAGTAAAAAAATCACCCTTCATTGAAAGTTTTCAGTTACCACTTATTATTTTTTTTGCTCCATTCATTTGGACAGTACTTGACATAAATCGAGGTGGCGTAGCCACATTCGGCCTAGTGGCCCATTCGGCCTAGTGGCCCATTCGGCCTAGTGGCCCATTCGGCCTAGTGGCCCATTCGGCCTAGTGGCCCATTCGGCCTAGTGGCCCATTCGGCCTAGTGGCCCATTCGGTCTAGTGGCCCATTCGGTCTAGTGGCCCATTCGGCCTAGTGGCCCATTCGGCCTAGTGGCCCATTCGGCCTAGTGGCCCATTCGGCCTAGTGGCCCATTCGGCCTAGTGTAACGGACTTACTTTCTAGCATCACAAATTATTCCCACAAAACCAATCCCTACATGCACCAATGTGAATCCCTCTCAGGTCACAGGTCATAAAAACCAAATTTAACATACCCTTTAGTCATGCCACTTGAAACGAGGCCACACTCATATTTTCCCACTGATCGTAAATTACTTGAACGATCGTTTTCAAATCCAACTTGCATAACCAGATGGGCGCATTCCAGTTAAACCATTCTGGGTCGCACCACTTGTTATAGCAACATTCTCACTAGGTCATTATTATGCAGAGGCGACAAATAAACAGCGTAACCAAACAAAAGCACCGATAGCAACCAAGGCACCCATGCTTATTCATTGATTTGTTTTCCCTTTTTTTACGCTACCCGTACATAATTATAAATTACTTGAACGATCGTTTTCAAATCCAACTTGCATAACCAGATGGGCGCATTCCAGTTAAACCATTCTGGGTCGCACCACTTGTTATAGCAACATTCTCACTAGGTCATTATTATGCAGAGGCGACAAATAAACAGCGTAACCAAACAAAAGCACCGATAGCAACTAAGGCACCCATACTTATTCATTGATTTGTTTTCCCTTTTTTTACGCTACCCGTACATAATTATGTACTTTGAAATTGTAACTGACTCCTCCCATTTTGATGTACATAGAATAGTTTAAGTCAGGTTAGCTAGGTTAGCTCGTAAGATTTTTAAATGGAATAAACCAGATTATGAAAAACCACCAACAAGGGAACAGCCTTGCGTTTAAATTATCAAATATCGATAGCAACCAAGGCACCCATACTTATTCATTGATTTGTTCTCCCTTTTTTTACGCTACCCGTACATAATTATGTACTTTGAAATTGTAACTGACTCCTCCCATTTTGATGTACATAGAATAGTTTAAGTCAGGTTAGCTAGGTTAGCTCGTAAGATTTTTAAATGGAATAAACCAGATTATGAAAAACCACCAACAAGGGAACAGCCTTGCGTTTAAATTATCAAATATCCAAAATGGTGACCGTGAAAAGTAAAGTGAAGGCAGCACAAGTGATAGTGAATTTTCGTCGCTCTCGATTTATTGGATTACTAACCTGCAAAAAGTTCTTCAATTCACCGGTACATTTCTTAGACAATAGCCCGTACTAAACGGACAGCTCGTAAATCTACTGGAGGTAAGGCTCCGCGTAAGCAGCGTGCCACCAAAGCTACCTATAAAAGTGCCCCATCCACTGGTGGTGTCAAAAAAAAACACCTCACTGAAGAACTCGAAATATGAAGTGAAAATGGACATCTAACACCCACTAGTAATCGTTAGAACGAACTCAAATTAGTGACAAGAAATCCAGAAGAATTCACACAAATAACAGTTAACTATCCAACCGAATAACACCATGAGGAAGTGAAGCAGCTGTTACTGTATACTAGTAAACGTTAGAATGAACTCAAATTAGTGACAAGTGACAAGAAATCCAGAAGAATTCACACAAATAACAGTTATCTATCCACCCGAATAACACCATGAGGAAGTGAAGCAGCTGTACGGCAACAGTTTGGTACCGATGCCGCCACACCCACCACAGGCCCACGAGTTGTTGCAAATTAAGCAGTTGTACGGCAACAGTTTGGTACCGATGCCGCCACACTAGCCACAGGCCCACGAGTTGTTACAAATTAATTCGACACGTAGCAGTATCTCAACCTACTCGGACGGTTTGCATGACTGACGGAGAATGACGGTGATACTAGCAACAGCAGCAGAGTCCGGAGGTAAGACTTCGATGAATGCGCATGCAGTAAAAAGTGAAGAGTTTGTACAATAGTGAAAAGAATCGACACAAATAGTGTCTTGTACTGTTCCAATTGTCTTTAAATTAAAATAGAACAAAAACTAACCTGTCAAAGCCAACCAAGTGCAGCTATACAAAGGTTGATATTTGATTACTATATAGTATCGATTGTCTAGATTTATGCCTCAGCATACAGTATGATCTACTTAACCAAAACCTAATTTATGCACAACACAATCAAATAGTAAACAGGTTTTAGCTAAAATCCAGGCTAAAATTGTCTATAAAAATAAAATTATCAACTGAAGTATCCGCACAATAACCCTAAAAGCATATATCACAGGTGGATATTAAATTATTATATACTGTATATTAAATTTTAATTATTAGATACTAAATTACTTTATATTAAAGTTCGAAAAAATGGGGTCTAGAACAAGTAAATCCCCGACAGTAAGCGGAGATCCGCAAATAAATATTATCAATAGCTTGGAACAGCACGCAAATTGGCAAGATAACCAAAATACGAAATACTGGTTACTACTGACCATTTGCTCCATACAATTAATATTTACCATCTACCAAACGTACACAAGATACGTCAAGCGCCAAGCGTTTAAGAAGGCAAAGAAATCGCTTGCAAGTCTAGATCAGATCTAGAATGCACATACATTAGACATAAAACAATAAATTTAACAATACAAAAAAAACATATGGAAAAAGCACTAGAAACATTAATAAAGATCGACAATAATTTAAAAAAATCTATCACCAAGAAATTTTCCTATTCCAATTTAATTGAAAAAGAAAAATTATGCAAAGCCAATTACAGGGCAATACAAGAATATCTACTAATAAATGAGGATACATTAACCTCAGAGAAATTATTTTATTTTGAAAAATCATCGAGAACGTTAAATTTTGATATTACAAATGCAATAAACAAGAGATTGCAAAAATTTAAAATAAAATTTAGATTAAAAGGGATAATTTTAGCTATCATTTTCACGAATCGGCTAAATAAATTAAAAATTATGGCAAATTTCGACATTAAAACGGCAGCGAAGCTAGCCTCTTTAATTCTACTATACGATGGTAATAAAGAAGGAGCTAAAGGTTTCATAGATGCTGTAAATTTTATAAATACGATCGTGACCGAAGCTCAGAAACCCACGGCGGTACAGCTAGTACTCACCAAGCTCACAGGCAAAGCGAGAGACCTTTTTACAGCGGTCCCAGCCAGCCTAGTTGAGATCGCCCTGCAAATTCAATTGAACTGCACAGACAAAAGCAGTTCGGATTCCGCAGAAAACAATTTAAAAAATATAAAGCATAACAGTGACCCGCGAACTTTTGCTAAAAGCGTCGACGAACTGAGCAATCAGCTCGCCAACGCATACATCCGAGAAGCCTTTCCGGGCGAAGTAGCCAAAAAGAAGGCACAAAAGGCGGGTATACAAGCACTGATAAGCGGCTCACGCCACCCCGAAACTAAGATGATGTTAAGAGTCGGCAAATTTGATACATTAAGCGACGCAATCGACTTAATGGTTGAAAACGAAACTTGTAATGAAAAAGAATCCGCCACCCTACTAAACATAAATAAAAATACGAACAGATGGGACAACCGAGTTAAACGAAACTATTTCCAAAACCACCCAAGTTACTATAACACACAGAAGCACTACCGTTCCCAAAGAGGAAACGGGAGGAACGACGCAATTCAGCGAAATTTTAATACCAATCAGCGCTATAACGGTCCACAGCGATCGTATAATAACAATTATACTTATCCACATAGAAACGTGTATAATAACCAACGAGGCCGTGGTCATTACCAACCTCAACAGACTCGATATGGAACAAATCGATTCCCGCAGAATCGACAAAACATGTATTTAACAAGTACTGAACTGCAATCATGCATGGCTGACCAAGGCCAAGCACAAACAGCTGTGCCGGTCCCTACACCGAGCGAACAGCAACAACAACAAATTCAAAACCATTTTTTTGGGCCAATGTGTTGACTCTTAATGTAAGCGCTTCTAACTTCATAAAAGTTGGAGTGCGTATGGCCAATTCGATCTGTACGTTGATAATAGATTCTGGTGCAGATATCTCTATTTTTAAAAGTAATAGAGTAATGCCCAAACAATTAGTAAATAAGAATATCAGAGTAAAATTATCTGGAATAACGGAAGGCGAAATAGAAACAACAGCACTGACCGAAACTGAACTAAATTTCGGAAATAACATAATCATTAAACATAACTTTCATCTAGTTAACGCAGACTTTCCCATTCAAACCGATGGCATTTTGGGCAGAGATTTTTTCTCCTCCCATAAATGTATAATCGATTACGAATGTTGGTTATTAAATTTCTCAGTAAATAATACTAACGTGTCCGTACCTATACAAGACAGCGTAAACAACAATTTCATAATACCGCAGAGATGCGAAGTGATTAGAAAATTAAGTAACAACAATCTTAAGGAAGACATGGTAGTCATCTCTACAGAAATTGCACCTGGAATTTTTGTAGGAAACGCTATCATATCTCCACAAAATCCTTATGTAAAAATAATGAACACAACGAAATCAACTGTAAATATATCCAACTTAGAACTTAAACCTGAAATGGAACCCTTAGCAAACTACAATATAATGAAAATTAACAATAAAGATAAGAATAATACGAGAAATAAAAAAGTTTTAAATGAGATAGACATGAAAAATGTACCAAGCTACGCACAACAAGAATTAAGCAACCTAATATTAAACTATTCAGACATTTTTGCACTCACTGACGAACCACTGTCGACTAACAATTTTTACAACCAAAACATTAACTTAAAGGACAATACCTCCGTATACATACCCAATTATAAAACAATCCATTCTCAAAATACAGAAATAGAAACTCAAATTACTAAAATGCTAAAAGACGAAATAATAGAACCTTCAATATCATCCTATAACAGTCCAATTTTATTAGTACCAAAGAAATCAAATGATGAAACCAAGAAATGGCGACTAGTAATAGATTTCAGACAACTCAACAAAAAATGCTGGCAGACAAATTTCCCCTACCTAGAATCGACACAATTTTAGATCAACTTGGCAGAGCCAAATACTTTTCAACATTAGACTTAATGTCTGGTTTTCAACAAATAGCGTTAGAAAATAACTCTAGAAAATTTACCGCTTTCTCAACACAGAGTGGTCATTACCAATTCACACGCTTACCTTTTGGATTAAATATTAGCCAAAACAGTTTTCAGAGAATGATGACAATCGCAATGGCTGGACTAACACCAGAACATGCATTCGTCTATATCGATGACATAATTGTTATTGGATGTTCCATCCAAGTCTTCGACAGAATCAGAAAATATAATCTAAAATTAAATCCCCAAAAATGTAAATTCTTCAATACAGAAGTGACGTATCTAGGACACAAAATTACAGATAATGGAATACTACCAGATAGTTCCAAATTCGACACTATTAACAACTACCCCATACCCAAAAATAGTGACGACTGTAGACGATTTGTAGCTTTTTGTAACTATTACCGCAAATTTGTGCCAAACTTTGCAACAATAGCTCACCCGCTAAATCAACTTCTAAAGAAAAATAAACAGTTCGTTTGGACAAATGAATGCCAAAACGCCTTTAACACACTAAAAACACACCTAATCTCACCAAAACTACTTCAATACACCGACTTTGCTCAACCGTTTATACTAACAACTGACGCATCAGACGTAGGATGCGGAGCAGTTTTATCCCAAATTAAAAACGGAAACGACTTACCCATAGCTTTCGCGAGCAAAAGCTTCACTCCAGGAGAGAAAAATAAATCGACAATACTAAAAGAACTAACAGGAATACACTGGGGAATAAATTATTTCAAACCTTACCTATACGGAAGAAAATTTACGGTCAGAACAGACCATAGACCATTAGTATCTTTATTTAATATGAAAAACCCAACCTCCAAACTCACTAGAATGAGACTAGATTTAGAAGAATTCGACTTTAATATAGAATACATTCCTGGTAAAAGCAACGCTACAGCGGATGCCTTATCCAGAATTGTTGCAACCTCAGATGAATTGAAAGCCTTAAACGTACTTACTGTCAACACTAGGTCCATGACAAAAAAAATAAATAATAGCAATAGCAATAATAATAATTCCAATATTAATAATAATAATATTAATGATAATATTAACATCAACAATAATAGTAATACCTATAATAATAATAATATTAACGATAATGTAAAGAATAATATTAACAACAATAATAATATGAACAACAACTATAAATTACTTAACGACAATGGACAAAACACAAAAGGTAGAGAGACTGATCACCTCACTATCTATACGACTGAAAACCCGACCGAAACAAGAAACTTACCTAAATTAAGAATAACGGTAGAAAATAACTATTTAATATTCAATATATACAAAGACGCGCAAATGAAAAAAATGATAAACAGGATCACAACATATATAAGTGGAAGAAGAACTCTAGAGTTCACACTTTCAGCATTGGAAAAAGAAATGAATAAGATGCAAATAAAGAAAATCGCTATAGCAAACAACGAAACAATATTTAAAGAGGTACCCATAGAAACATTTAAAGCGCTAGCGAAACAAACAATTAAAAATATACAGATAATAATGTATCAACCACCCAAGTTCATTAGTGATCCTGGCGAGATACAGTACATATTAAAAAACCACCATAAAACCCCTACAGGAGGACACATAGGACAGCATCGACTGAACCTGAAAATAAGAGAATATTACAATTGGAAGGACATGAAAGGATCTATTTCTCGATTCATCAAGGCCTGTGAATCGTGCAAAAAGAACAAAATAATAAAACATACCAAAGAAATACAAATAATAACCAATACACGATCAAAACCATTCGAAATAGTATCCATAGATACGATAGGTCCATTACCAAAAACAATCAACAATAATCGTTACGCAATAACGATACAATGTGAATTAACTAAATACATCGTAGTAATACCCACACCAACCAAAGAAGCAAACATAATAGCAAAAAATCTAGTAGAGAAATTCATATTAATATACGGAAAATTTCTGGAACTCAAATCAGATCAAGGAACCGAATATAAAAACGAAGTACTTGAACAGATTTGTAAATACCTACAAATAAAACAACCATTCGATACAGCATACCACCCCCAAACAATCGGATCATTGGAGAGAAATCATAGATGTTTAAACGAATATCTACGATCATTCGTAAATGAACACCATTCCGATTGGGACGAATGGATACCATATTACGCATTTACTTATAACACTACCCCACACTCAGAACATAAATTCACTCCATATGAACTAATTTTTGGCAACAAAGCAAAATTACCACAAGAAAATTACCCAACAACAATAACACCAATGTACAATTTAGACTTATATAGCACAGAACTAAAATACAAGTTAGAAAAATCAAACGCAATAGCGAAACAAAGATTAGAAAAGGATAAACATTCAAGACAAGAATTTATACACATACCAACAAACCCATTAATAATCAACATAGGAGATATAGTATATTTAAAAAATGAAAATAGAAAAAAATTAGACCCATTCTATATAGGTCCCTACACCATTATAAAAATACTAGATACAAATTGTGAAATAGAAAACAAAATAACTAAACAAAGAAACATTGTACACAAAAACAGACTTATTAAAGGAGAATAAAAAAAAAGCAAACCAATTTTATTTAGACTACTCTAGCAACAAAGCACAATACTAACTAATATTTGTAATATCCATTAGAATTGTAAGGGAGTCAGTTCTTTCACATGAATAATTTCACTTCGCTACATTATTCAACCAAAAGGGGGATGATGTAACGGACTTACTTTCTAGCATCACAAATTATTCCCACAAAACCAATCCCTACATGCACCAATGTGAATGCTTCTCAGGTCACAGGTCATAAAAACCAAATTTAACATACCCTTTAGTCAGGCCACTTGAAACGAGGCCACACTCATATTTTCCCACAGATCGTAAATTACTTGAACGATCGTTTTCAAATCCAACTTGCATAACCAGATGGGCGCATTCCAGTTAAACCATTCTGGGTCGCACCACTTGTTATAGCAACATTCTCACTAGGTCATTATTATGCAGAGGCGACAAATAAACAGCGTAACTAAACAAAAGCACCGATAGCAACCAAGGCACCCATACTTATTCATTGATTTGTTTTCCCTTTTTTTTACGCTACCCGTACATAATTATGTACTTTGAAATTGTAACTGACTCCTCCCATTTTGATGTACATAGAATAGTTTAAGTCAGGTTAGCTAGGTTAGCTCGTAAGATTTTTAAATGGAATAAACCAGATTATGAAAAACCACCAGCAAGGGAACAGCCTTGCGTTTAAATTATCAAATATCCAAAACTAGTGGCCCATTCGGCCTAGTGGCCCATTCGGCCTAGTGGACCATTCGGCCTAGTGGCCCATTCGGCCTAGTGGCCAGGGTTACCATATTCACAGATTTTTCTGTAATGTCACAGATTTTTTTTACAATTTTCGATCGCAGATGGGTCGCACCACTTGTTATAGCAACATTCTCACTAGGTCATTATTATGCAGAGGCGACAAATAAACAGCGTAACCAAACAAAAGCACCGATAGCAACCAAGGCACCCATACTTATTCATTGATTTGTTTTCCCTTTTTTTTACGCTACCCGTACATAATTAGGTACTTTGAAATTGTAACTGACTCCTCCCATTTTGATGTACATAGAATAGTTTAAGTCAGGTTAGCTAGGTTAGCTCGTAAGATTTTTAAATGGAATAAACCAGATTATGAAAAACCACCAACAAGGGAACAGCCTTGCGTTTAAATTATCAAATATCCAAAAATAGTGGCCCATTCGGCCTAGTGGCCCATTCGGCCTAGTGGCCCATTCGGCCTAGTGGCCCATTCGGCCTAGTGGCCCATTCGGCCTAGTGGCCCATTCGTCCTAGTGGCCCATTCGGCCTAGTGGCCCATTCGGCCTAGTGGCCCATTCGGCCTAGTGGCCCATTCGGCCTAGTGGCCCATTCGGCCTAGTGGCCCATTCGGCCTAGTGGCCCATTCGGCCTAGTGGCCCATTCGGCCTAGTGGCCCATTCGGCCTAGTGGTCCATTCGGCCTAGTGAAACATTCGGCCTAGTGAAACATTCGGCCTAGTGGCCCATTCGGCCAAATGGCCTTCGGCCTAGTGGCCCATTCGGCCTAATGACCCAGCACCCCGTTTAACGATAAGCTTGCGTAAGTAAAAGGTAAAAACTAAAAATCGTACCTCTTGAGTAATTTTACCTTTGTATTTCTAACCATAAAGCTATTTCTTTATCACCTCTACAAAGGATAGAGAATCGATTAAACGTTTCAATGATTGAATTTGATGATTAATCAAGATTAGACTCATCGAGTGAATCGCAAACCAAAACAATAATATTCCAGTCTGATTCACTCATATCCAAACAGAATGCTTCAAAAATATTGAGAGAATGATAGGCTCTCCGATTTAGAATGAACGGGAATCAATACAGTGCTGTACAGCTGCTTTCACGAATGAGCTTTGCGACAAGCTCAATGTATACTTCCTGGCGTTCACTTCGTGAGACAAACGCAGAGATTGGTAGCATGAGATGTATCAGACGAAGAATACAGTGGAATGAATTTCGAATGTATTTTTCTCATATCCGCTTATATTTTTAAAATTTTGTAGATTTCTTTAGTTTTGAAGAAAAACTTATGAAGAACACCAAAAATGCAAACTTTACAAATGGTTCTGCCGCACTTTTAGTCCACAAATTGCACAAACTAACTCACCAAACTTCTACATTTAGATCTCAAGTAAAATAAGAAAATGCTGAAAAAATCAGACAGTTCAGGAGTACTTCAACAGGCATTTGAAATTTTTCCGAAATTCGACCCATTTTTTTCAAAAACATCAAAGGTCGCAACCAGTAGGGAGCGTTTTAGCAAACTCACTCCGAAGAAAAAAATTATCATAATACAGTAAGATTCCGTTTTTGGCACGTTCCGTTTTTGGCATGCTCCCATTTTGGCGCACTCCGATTTTGGCAACAAATGGGTTCCATTTTTGGCAACATTCTTATTGCACATAATAAATTTTTAAAATTTGTGCAGTAGATATTTTTTTCGTATCAATTGACATCACAGTTGACTTTATTTTCAAACATGGGAGTCATTTTTTTCCAAATATTGTTAAAATTGTCTCAGTTTCAATACATTACTGTGATAATTTTGAGATGTTTTGCGCAATGTTGTTTCAAAACAGCGTTATGCATTTAAGGGTTACCTATATTTTACACTATACGTGTCGTATTTAATGATTACAATAAGTATAGAAATGTATTTTTTATGTAAAATATAACTGGTAACAGTGTAACTAGTGTCTGATGGAATTACTTTTTATAGTAAGACCCAGTACCGATTATTACGACGTCACTACAAAACTTGGGACTAAATTTTCAGTACATATCGAAAGCCCGTATTTAGGAATGCAAAACTGATAGCTCCCAAATAGTTTGTTTTAGCTTCATGATGCCTTTGGCAAATTTGATAGTTTTTTTTTAAGATTTTTGAAATGAATGGTGGTGGTGGTCCTTGTGGTTAGGGTGTTCAAAATATCGATTGTTTAGATGTGTGAAGTTTACCTGCACAATGCCTTACAATATAATAACACAAATATATAGAAGCAAGTTTGCTGATTAAACAAGGCTATCTTTAATTGTTAATTTCTTACGATTTATTTTAAAGATTTGGGGTAGGGTGGGGTGAATTGTTCGAGTTTTGACGTTAAGTGGACCGAAGAAAAGCGATTAGAATTAAATTATTTGTTACAGCTCCGTAATGAGGGGCATTGTACTCGAGAAGCGTGCGAAGATTGTGAGAATTCTACTGTACGACGCACAGTGTCGTACAAAACCTCAAAATTTTAGTTTGGATTTTTGATGATTTGATATTTTTCTCTGTTTGTGAACAGGTTGAATAGAGTTTTCTAAAAATATTACGTCTTGAGGACAGGACAAAAGATAGTTTTTTTTACAGACTTTCAAAGGTGAAATAGGTGATCAATTCTGGAAAAAATGTGTTCAAACTTATCTTATTCAAATGAATATATCGTTCTAGTTAACATTCCGATTAGGGTCGAACTGATTTCATTAGTAAGGTTATTCGGCGGACTTATATTTGCCATTCGATTTAGTCGATACAAGGTTTTCTTCTCAGTCACTCTTTACGAAGAACAAATAATAAATCGGGCATCAAATTAAAATTATTTATTCAGAGCGGCTGTATTTTTTTAGAATCAGTTCGGAAAGATCGCGTGTAGTTCACGATTCTTGAAAATTAGTGTACTTTTCGAAAATAAATGCCTTGTTTTGCCCCTTTCTGCCCCGAGGTATGAAAAAAGGTGATTTTTAAAGATATGTCTGAAGGAGACGCATGGTAATGTTTGATTACCCAGGGTTCGCAACATAATTTATAAATGTCTCTCATCATTATCAACAATTGAAAAAATGTGCATTCTGTTAAAAACACACTAAACCAATTTTTTTAAATGAATTTTTAGATATGGTGTACTTTATATTCGTAAATGTTGAATTTTCAAACCACCCTAGGTGCCAAAATTTTGAGGAAAAAATAAAAAATTAACACCAAATATGAATTCAGCGACGTAAAACTACCAAATGTGAAGTTTTCATCATATTCAAACCCGTTTTCAGGTTTTCTCCGACTTTTGTATGGAAGGTGTGCAACAACTGAATTTGATAAAAACATGAATAAAATTGGATTTTCTTGTTTTTTCTTTCATTTCATTCCATTTCACACATGATTAAAAATTCTTGAAACATGTTTGAAGTCGTAAATTGAAAATCCAAAACTCAAAAATAAGGCTCCATTTTTGGCACGGCTCCGGTTTTGGCAACTGAAAAAATAAAATTGTTGCCAAAAACGGAATCCTACTGTACTCTAAGCTTTCATTTAAGAAATGAGCTTGATGACTTTTTTACATGTCATTTTGGGACGCCCTACCACCCACTTTGCAAATCATTCTGTAACACAGTTTTGGTAGCCGAAAAATTTCTAAACTTTTCAATTCCACCGATTATCAATGAACTTCTTTTATTGCACAGATAATACATTACTACACAATATTTAAGTTAGGCGTTTCAGAATCTGCTGCTGTATAAATGCACGGTGTCTTTGTCGAACAACTTTATTCAAAAAAATTCGGCATCTGTAAAACTTCGAGATATGAAAGAATGGACTTTTCCCTTTCATTTGAAAGTAAAATTGAAATATTCTGTCGGGGGGTCTAGAACAACTTTTTATTTTAAAGTTTTTCGATTGAAAACTTAAGTTTTTTAATTAAATTATTCGCATTTTTGCTACTAATTAATACTATAGACCTTCAAAAAATACTAAAAGTGAGAAACTGCTGAACAATCCCATTGTCTACAATTTCGTAGAATGCTAGAAATCGATGTAAAATCACCCCAGAAAGGTATTAAAATTTTATCAGATTTTAGGTGTGCGCGGGGCCCATGGATTAAGAAGTCGATTAACAAGGACTTAAAAAAAATGTTGGGTTTAAATGAACAGTAAATTCAAATAAATTTCAATGTATACAAAGTCCCATTCTCAGCAGAAAAAATATATTTTCAGCTTACTCCGGGTCTTGGGCGAAAATGACACTTTATGAACAAGGAGGTGTGGAAAGGTGTTGACCAAATTTATTCGATAATCTTACATCTTGTTGATTAATGTATTAACGAATTTTATCATGCCATTTACATTTCTTTTCTCGCTCTTGGGGATAGCTAATGTAAACTAACCCTTCTTCCTGATCCTATCCTGCCTGGTAATATACAATTGGCTTAAATTCAAAGCTCTATATTTGAATGAACTAAAGTAGACAGTTCGAGTAATTGTAATAATCGACGGATTTTATTGCCATTTTGGGTTGAGAATCCTGTTTGTCTTTATCAACATTAAAAGAAAGATGATCGGAAAAGAAAAAAAATGGATGGGTAATGTCAGATACATAACCGGAGTGAAGTAGAATACACTTTAGACTGGTTATACAAATGCTACAATTTTGACTATCTTCTGATAGGTTGTGTTAAAAGCAGTTATTTTGTTATTTCTAATGGAAATACTGAAATATCGATACACGTGCATCGAAATCTAAAATATTCTGACATATTTATTTATATGGTAATCCTAAAAAGAGCATTTAATGAATGTTATTGTAAATTGAATCATTACACGAAATTGTCAATAAATCACACACGAGTAAAGCCATGTCAAGTGGTCCTCGAATTTTTCGCAAAATCACCGATCTTCATGAAGTATATTTATTGTATAGGGATTATAGTGAATAGCTTATGGTATAAATATTTCGTTAAAATTCCTTTTTTTCTTTAAGATAGTAACCCTTAAAGTTTATTGCATGATAAAATTGTAAATTTTATATCTAAAAAACTACTGAAGATAATTCAATGAATTTTTGCACACTTATGGTATGATATTTGCACTATCTTATAAAAATATGTTTACTTTACAATTGTGTGAATAACGGTACTTTGCATCTATTTAAAATTTTCAATTGCATTTTTTCTTGTGTTCTTCACGCTAAAAATTTTCATAACGTATGTCAAATTATACGGCAATCTTTCACCTTCAATAATCTGTATTGATGATTTTTCATTTTTGTTCCTATCGAGAGTTAATGGAGGATTTTGTAACAGTGCGCTCTTTCAACGCACGGCCCATTTTGATGCAGCCCGCGAGAACGTTCATATTGGCAACGTCGCACTTCGCTGCGTCAGAATGCGCATCGCGTATCGCATGACTAAAAGAAACTACATCTCTCGATTAGCGCAAAAGGGCAAACTTTTCAATACGGATTATTGAAGGTGACTTTTTTCCGGATATTTTGAGATCCGAAGTGCACAACAAAAATTATAGTTGTTTAATATATTTTTTATTATTATAATTTAACGTTACTAACAATTAACATCTTTAAAAACACTTTAGTTAGTCAAAATACATCTACGTTATATTCAAATTCTTTTTTAGTCTACAACATTAATATTTGAAAATCTTATGCCAACAGCATTTTATTTCACGTTTTTATTTTCACCGAGTGATATTGCCTTTAAACAACGATGTGTCTTTTGAAAAAAAGTTTACATGAAATCTGTTATTCAATCGCATCGATGTTGGGGTTTTTTATCACTAATGCTTCTGTTAATTCTGTTAATTGGTGGTTCTCCAAGTTCTGGTAAGATATTATTTATTTTTGTCGAATTTCAATTAATCATCAACGATCTTTATTTCAAAATCATCGTTAAAGTTTTCCGCATGTACCTGTTGAGTCATCGAATATTCCATTTCCATTACTTTGGCAAACACTATAATATAATGTAAATGTTCCTATATTTTAAACGCGTTATAGAGGAACCCATTACTATAAACATGGGATGTAAAATTGAAAATTTAACGAAAATTGTGTTTTGTTCATGTCCATATTTATTTTCGTTGTATTTTTTGCGCCCATTACGACATATGCTACACATGTGTTAACCGATATAATTTTTAAATTTATGGATGCCACAAAAACAAGATAAGACGAACATATTTATGAATTTTTTTTCAACGGAACACATCATCCGTGTGATCAATATTTATAATATAAAACAATCGAATGGTTTTTTGAGCAAATATTGTCTATCTTGAGATAATAAAGCATTTCGTCGAGTTGTCTCTATATGGGAAACACCCAAGTGCGATCGAAACAAAAACAAAAGTCAAAACGTTTTCTCACTCGCACTGATGCAAATTAAATGAGCGCGTAATTTATCGCGCGACCCGATGGCACATGGCTGAAAAGTCGCTATGGGGATTTAACAAAAGATTCGAAATATACGGTGCTTCCTCTCAGACCGAACCAACTGAAAATAAAACGTGGTGAAGTATGTCAATTTGCGAAAAATATGTCAACGCAGGTTAAAACATGCCCACTGCTGCAGTGGGAGTGGGTGTAGCGTAGTTGGTAAATCGATTGCCTTGTACGCAGCGCACCTGGGTTCGAGTCCCGAACCCGCACATAGGGTTAGAAATTTTTCATAAGAGATTTTTCTAACCCGAAGAGGCGAATGACCTTAAGGTTAAAACCTCTATAATCGAAATAAAAAAAAAAACCTCACTGCTCAACTTTGCTCATCGGCTGGCAACATCCGAGCGCGCTTGTCCGAGGTATTGAGTGACAGAAAATTAAATAACTCCTGAACAATATAATAACGCTAAAGAGCATGCAAATTAATCAGAAAACATTCACTTTCAATTATCCATAAAGAAAAGCTTGCCTTTTTGCTTTAATCTCAGAGATGCCAATTTTGAACATGAGATACGCTCGTTCAAAGCGATGCGCATTAGGACGTTGCGACGTGCGGCATTGCCAATATGTACGTTCTCGCCGGTTGCATCAAGTGGGCCGTGCGTTGAAAGAACGCACTGTTACAAAATCCTCTATAACTCTCTATAGGAACAAAAATGAAAAATTATCAATACAGATTATTGAAGGTGAAAGATTTCCGCATAATTCTACATATGTTTTGAAAATTTTAAGCGTGAAGAACACAAGAAAAAATACAATTGAAAATTTCAAATAGATGCAAAGTACCGTTATTCACACAATTATAAAGTGAAAATATTTTTATAAGATAGTGCAAATATCATCCCATAAGTGTGCAAAAATTCATTTAATTATCTTCAGTAGTTTTTGAGATATAAAATTTTATCATGCAATCAAGTTTAAGGGTTAATATCTAAAAGAAAAAAAAAAAAAAAAAAAAAAAAAAAAATAGAGTTTTGAAGTGTTGCAGGTAGGCCTATTTCTCTACTGAAGAAGCAACGCGACGAAGAAGGACAGCAAGTGTCACATTGTCAAACAACGGGCACCGAGTTTACAACGTAACACATGAGGTGTGTTCTACAGGTATAACATGTATATTTTTCATTCCTTTTTGTGATAGTTTTTCTTGCTAGGTAAAATGGATGAAGAGATGGGAGAACGAGTAACAGACCCTCCCCCTAAACCTTATGCTGAAAATGTAAATCCGACTAGAATTAAAATTTACCCAGAGTCGTCAACGGGACCATGGATTGTATTTATTAGGCGTAAAGTAAAGGCGCTAAATATTATTCAAATTTCTAAAGATTTGACTTCGCGATTCTCGGATGTAAAAGAGATCGTCAAAGTCAATAAAGATAAAATACGCATTGTCGTTGGTAGTCTCAAACAAGCCAATGCAATTGCTTCTTGCGAGCTTTTTACGCGTGAGTATAGAGCGTATATTCCTTCAAAGGAAATTGAAATTGATGGGGTCATCACAGAATCGAGTTTGACTGTTGATGACATAATTAAGCATGGGGTTGGTCGTTTCAAAGACACCATACTTAAAGACGTAAAAATACTTGAATGCAAGCAATTGCATTCAGTATCACACGAAGGAGATAAAAAAGTTTATCGACTGTCTGACTCATTTCGAGTGACTTTCGCTGGGTCTGCGCTGCCCAACTATGTCATTATCGATAAGATTCGTCTCCCTGTTCGCCTTTTTATTCCTCGTGTAATGAATTGCCTTAATTGCAAACAGCTTGGCCACACAGCCACTTACTGTTCCAATAAGGCACGGTGTGGCAAATGTGGGGGTTCTCATCAAGAGGATATATGCAATGAAAATTCAGAAAAATGTTTAATGTGCGGAGAAAACTCACATGAGCTCCCTGCATGCCCCATTTATAAATTGCGTGAGGATAAAATTAAACGATCCTTGAAGGAGAGGTCTAAGCGCTCCTATGCAGAAATGTTGAAAAATGCTACCCCTAAACCCATCTTCTTGGAAAACACTTACACATCTCTATTTTCGGAACAGTCTGACTCTGACGGAGCGTGCGAAGGTACATCATTTGTTTTACCCGGAAATTCCAGAAAAAGAAAACAGTCTTCTTTTCCCAAGCTGCCAAGAAAGGGCCTTAAAATTTCTCCACCAATAGATAAACTGCGCCCAAAACCGAAAAATTCCGATTCAAAACCGAAATCAATTCCGCCCGGTTTTGGGAACGTACAATCCAAACAGAACACCATTACTGGAAATAATAAAATTTCGACTTCCTCTGAGCCTCAGCCGGGGGTAGGATTATTGAAATTTTCTGAAATTGTTGATTGGGTTTTTAAAGCATTCAATATTTCTGAACCACTAAAGAGTATACTTTCAGCTTTCCTCCCAACAATTAGAACATTTTTAGAGCAGCTGATTGCTCAATGGCCCATCCTTGCAGCGATTGTATCTTTCAATGGGTAATTCACCTCCTCCAATGAAAGATTCCAGCACTGTTTTACAGTGGAATTGCAGAAGTATCATACCTAAAATTGATTCCTTAAAAATTTTACTGCATAATTTAAAATGCGATGCTTTTGCTCTATGTGAAACATGGCTTACCTCAAACATTAATTTCAACTTAAATGAATTCAACATTATTCGCCTAGACCGAGACACCCCGTATGGAGGAGTGCTTCTAGGAATTAAAAAGTGCTATTCTTTCTATAGAATTAACATCCCTTTGTTTGCGGGCATTGAGGCTGTAGCTGTCCAAACGAACATTAAAGGTAAAGACATGTCTATCGCTTCTATATATATACCTCCCAAAGTTCAAATTGGACAACGTCAGATTTTTGAGGTAGTGAAATCCATGGCTGCTCCGCGTCTGATACTGGGAGACTTCAACTCGCACGGAGTATTGTGGGGTTCCCTCTACAATGATAATCGATCCTCTTTGATATACAATGTTTGTGACGAATTTAATATGACAGTTTTAAATACTGGCGAAACAACACGCATCCCCAGACCTCCCGCACGTCCAAGTGCATTAGATCTATCTCTGTGCTCGACATCACTTCGGTTAGATTGCACGTGGAAGGTTGTACCTGATCCTCACGGTAGCGATCATTTGCCAATCGTTGTTTCAATTAACAGTGAATTAGGCCTTACGAATTCAATCAATGTTCCTTATGACTTAACACGAAATATTGATTGGAAAACATACGAAACATTAATTTCCACTTCTCTTGCTTCGACAGAAGAGCTACCCCCTACCGAAGAATATGAATTCTTAGCGGGTTTAATTATTGAAGCAGCAGAACAAGCCCAAACGAAATGCAATCCTGGAATGACAATAAATAGACGGCCCCCTAATCCTTGGTGGGACAAAGAGTGCTCTGATGCATATGAAGCTAAACAAGTTGCCTATAAAGAAATTATGAAACAGAAAGGGGGTATACGTGAGAATTTTGAAAATTATTTCATTTTGCAAAACAAATTTGACAGTATACGTCGTGCCAAAAAATCTAGTTATTGGAGACACTTCGTTAATGGCTTGTCAAGAGAAACATCAATGAGTACTCTTTGGAGCACAGCCAGAAGAATGAGGAATCGAAACGTGACTAATGAAAGCGAAGATTTTTCGAATCGTTGGATATTTAATTTTGCCAAGAAAATTTGTCCCGATTCTGCTCCTGCGCAGAAAATCACTCGCGATGCTCCCACAAGTAACGATTTCATAGATTCGCCTTTGACAATGATGGAATTCTCAATTGCACTCCTCTCATGCAACAATAATGCTCCGGGACTAGACAGAATTAAATTCAACTTGGTGAAGAATCTGCCTGACCTAGCAAAAAGACGCTTGTTGAATTTATTCAACAAGCTTCTTGAGCAGAACATTGTCCCGCACGACTGGAGACAAGTGAGAGTTATCGCTATTCCAAAACCGGGAAAGCCAGCCTCCGACCATAACTCGTATCGACCGATTGCAATGCTATCCTGCATCAGGAAATTGTTGGAAAAAATTATCCTACGACGTCTCGACAATTGGGTTGAGGCGAACGGCTTGCTATCAGATACCCAGTTTGGTTTTCGGAGGGGAAAGGGAACGAATGATTGTCTGGCGCTACTTTCGTCAGAAATCCAACTCGCTTACGCAAAAAAAAGAACAAATGGCGTCTGTGTTCTTAGACATAAAAGGAGCATTCGACTCAGTCTCCATTGATGTTCTCTCGGAGAAGCTACATCAATGTGGTCTTTCACCGATATTAAATAATTATTTATACAATTTATTGTCAGAAAAGCACATGCATTTTTCATATGGCGATTTGGCGACATTCAGAATAAGTTACATGGGCCTCCCACAAGGCTCTTGTCTAAGCCCCCTTCTCTATAATTTTTACGTGAATGACATTGATAATTGTATTGTCAGCCCATGCACTTTAAGACAACTTGCAGATGATGGGGTGGTTTCTGCCACAGGACCAAAAGCTATAAATTTACAACAACCATTGCAAGATAGCTTGGATAATTTATCAATTTGGGCTTTAAAGCTGGGCATCGATTTCTCTACGGAGAAAACAGAGTTGGTCGTTTTCTCAAGGAAGCGTGATCCAGCTCAGCTTCAGCTTCAGTTGGTTGGTAGAACGATAGCCCAAGTCCTGACTTTTAAATACCTTGGAATTTGGTTCGATTCTAAAGGCACATGGGGAGGCCACATTAGGTATCTAATAACGAAATGCCAACAAAGGATAAATTTTCTGCGAACAATAACTGGATCATGGTGGGGTTCTCATCCAAGTGACATGATAAGATTGTATCAAACAACAATACTTTCAGTAATGGAATATGGGTGCATCTGTTTCCGTTCAGCTGCGAACACTCACATTATTAAACTGGAACGGATACAGTATCGCTGTTTACGAATTGCCTTAGGTTGCATGCAGTCGACCCATACGATGAGTCTTGAAGTACTAGCGGGAGTTCTTCCTTTAAAAGACCGATTCTGGGATCTCTCTTCTCGTTTACTTATTCGATGTGAGGTTATGAACCCACTGGTAATTGAAAATTTTGAAAGACTTGTCGAGCTTCAACCCCAAACCAGATTCATGACAGTGTATTTCAATCACATGTCACAAGAAATAACGCCTGCTAGGTATGTTCCCACATACGTCAATATACTAGATATTCCTGAATCCACTTTATTCTTTGACACGTCCATGCAAGCAGAGATTCGTGGAATTCCGGATCATCTACGCTCGCGGGAGATCCCTAAGATATTCACAAGTAAATATCAACACATAGACTGCCTTAAAATGTTTTACACTGATGGGTCACGAATCAGTGAGGCCACTGGTTTCGGTATTTTCAACAATAATTTTTCAATTTCTCTCAAACTTGCAGAACCCGCCTCTGTTTATATAGCGGAACTAGCAGCAGTTCACTATAGTTTTCAAATAATTAATACTTTACCCCCGAAACATTACTTTATCCTCACTGATAGTCTCAGCACAATTGCAGCTCTACGCTCAAAGAGGGTTGATAATCACGATCCATTCTTTTTGGGGAAGATACGAGAATCTCTGAGTAACCTGACAAGAAAATGTTATAAATTTACCCTAGTGTGGCTCCCCGCCCATTGCTCTATTGCGGGAAATGAGAAAGCTGATAATTTAGCCAAGATTGGTGCACTAGATGGTGAAATATATGAAAGACCCATCGCTTACAATGAATTTTATAGCGCTTCTCGACAGAGGACACTTGCTAGTTGGCAAACATCTTGGGACAATGGAGATATGGGACGATGGCTACACTCAATTATCCCTAAAGTATCAACGAAGGCATGGTTCAAAGGATTGGATGTAAGTCGAGACTTCATCCGTGTGATGTCTAGGCTCATGTCCAATCATTATACTTTAGATGCGCATCTCCGTCGTATTGGGCTCGCTGAGGGTAATCATTGTGCTTGTGGAGAAGGTTACCATGACATTGAGCATGTTGTTTGGTCCTGCACTGAATATCGTGAAGCCAGATCACAATTAGTAGATTCTTTACAAGTCCGAGGAAGACCAATCCATGTTCCTGTTAGAGACATCCTGGCGTATCGCGATCCTCTATACATGGAACTTATCTATCATTTTCTAAAAACAGCGTCTGTCAAAATTTAATTAAATTCATCTCCTCATACTCTCATCCAAGGCTAATCATTCACCAATTAAAGTGTCCTAGAATATTTAGTTTTTAAATTTAGACAATAACAGAAAAAAAAGTAAATAAATACACCCGAAAATACTAGATCATTATGAAATACAACAATGTAAGGAAAAAAGCAAACAATAAAGTGATTTCAGTGTTAGTTTTAGACAAAGTACTAGTATAGTTAAAATTAGTCTTAAGGATTTTTGTAACGTGCTATGTAAAAAAAAGAAACTGGCGTAAAAAGCTTTTGCAAATGCCGTGTCAAATAAACGTATGGAAAAAAAAAAAAAAAAAGAAAAAAATGAATTTTAACGAAATATTTATACCAAAAGCCAATCACCATAATCCCTATACAATAAAATATACCTCATGAAGATCGGTGATTTTGCGAAAAATTCGAGGATCACTTGACATGGCTTTACTCACAAATGATAACTTTTTATTTCGTGCCATTTTACGACATGCCGACGATATTTTTCACAAGGGGCTGACTTACTATCCAACGCTCTTGGCAAGCCACTTTCTGATGCTTGTAATAACAAAACTTCAATTCGATTCTTGGTTGATAAATGATGGCCCTGAAAAGGGCCTTTTGTTTGGGCAGTATTCGGAATTTAGTTGGAGCTAGTTTCGTTGGAGCTAGCTTCGTTGGTCGATACACAAGTAAATTGTGTTGAACGCGTCGGAGTACCGTTTACTTAGTAGCTGTAATGAAATACCTTGCTGTTAAGGTGTTGAAATTGGAAGGAAATACTGCCCATGACAACAAAAAGACCCACGTCTTCAGCAGCTGGCGATTCGTAACATCGAAAAGTTGAACAAACAAGTGACCATTGCTCAAAAATAACATCCAATCAGGAATGCTGCCCAAGAAGACCGAAAAGAAAGCATAAATCGAACGCTGAAACTCGCAAATGAAACGCATATCGCTGTAAAAACTGTCGTTTTCAGGACGCTCACACATTTTTGATTATGAAAAAAATTGAAATTGCGAATCTGAATGGGCCAATCGACGAACTGCATTTCTATCGAGCAAATGTACCCGCCAAAAAACCATTTCCCGACAGGAAATTCTGTGCTGGAACAACAATTTCTTTGCGATTTTGTCGTCTTTTGCACATACACAGTTTATTGGGAGTATTTTTGGAATTATCAAGCTGTCGATTTGCTACATTCTTTGAAAATATTGTTGAACTATTATAAATGAAGGCACGAAAACGAGCGTTTGACCGTCGTCCTACTACCAGCATCAGAGAAGTAGCAGATCAGCATTTTTCGCTACATGGCCCGTACCAAACAGACCGCTCGTAAGTCCACCGGAGGAAAGCCTCCCCGCAAGCAGTAAGCAACGAAGGCCGTGTAAAAGTGCCCCAGTCACGGTTGGCGTTAGGAAGCCTCATCGAACAGAAACTGTCGCCCTGCGAGAAATTCACAGCTATCAGCAATCGAGCGGGCCTAAATTGTGACCCAAAATAAACCACAAACCAACAAATTCTTTTCAGGACCAGCCAATTATATTCCAGTAAGATATAAATGAAATTTCCGTTTTCCATTGCCTTACAACCTCCCTCCCCCTTTCCACTCGGCTTGAATTACTATCAATCTTGATGATGCTGTGCGGCGGGGGCACAGGCAGTTTCCATTATAGTGGAAAATTTAGGTTTGCGCGTTTTTCCCAAAAGTTTTTTAGCTGTGCTGTTTTCAAGGAAGTTGTAGTTGAATTCAAAATAAAATAGTTTACTTCTATTGTCAGAACTGGACCTTCCAACGAAAACTAGTCTGGCTCGCTTGGAATCGAATTGTACGGACCAACCACTGCTTTCACCTCCGATATTTTCAGTAATTGTACATTCTACAGAATTAGTCACAACTATTTCCAATCAACACAAAAATCGAAGGTTTTCATTCAGTACAACAGCAGATTTTCACGTTTAAAAAAACAGGCAGAATGCTTTGAAACGGAGCACCTATATCGAAACGCTAGAAAACGTTCGATTTTTGTAAATTGAATCATTACACTAAACTGTCTACAAATCACAAATAACTTTTGATTTTGTGCCATTCTACGTGAAAGCGACGGTATTGTTCACAAGTGGCTCACTTACCATCCAACGCTCTTGGCAAGCCACTTTCTGATGCTTGTAATAACGAAACTTCAATTTCATTCTTTGTCGAAAAATGGATGGCCCTGAAAAGAGCCTTTTGTTTGGGCAGTGTTCGAAATTTACTTGGAGCTGGTGTATATGGTAACAGTTTTGGTTCCATCTGAGACGGCGTGCTTGGCCAACTCTTCTGCAAACGGACGGCGGTTTGAATTTCGCGGGAGATGCTGCAAACGAACTGCTGCATGCTGATGCTGCAAACGAACTGAGCGTGAGCAAAAACATGCTGAGTTTTTATACCTGACTACATCACAATGTAAGCTCGTCCTTTTTTGTGTTGTCCTCAATATGTGTTCTTCGTAGCTCCTCCTCTTCGTTGGTCGATACACAAGCAAATTGTGTTGAACGCATCGGAGTGCCGTTTACTTAGTAGCTGTAATGGAATACCTTGCTGCTAAAGTTTTTAAATTGGAAGGAAATGCTGCCGGCGACATCAAAAAGACGATTTATCCCACGTCTTCAGCGATGATGCGTAACAACGAAAAGTTGAACAAACTGCTCTCCGGAGTGACAATTACTCAGGGCGGTGTGTTGCCAAATATCCAAGCCGTACTGCATCCCAAGAAGACCGAAAAGAAAGCATAAATCGAACGCTGAGACTAACCAAAGAAATGCTCTTGTAAGAACCGTCCTTTTCAGGATGACCACATATTTTTTGATAAAGAACAAAATTGAAATTCGGATTCCAATACGGAGATTATCGAACACTCAGGGTAAAGAGAGTAATGTAATACGGCACCTTGGTAAAATGTTTGAGAATTGAAACCTTTTTTGAATGCGCCTAGTAAAAATGTTTTCCACTTCACTCCAGTTTGTTTCTGACCATATTTGCAATTTGCGTACTGAAATAAATCATAATTTAGGGTTTAACCCAAATTGCTCTCCAGGGAGAAACACTCCATGAAACAGAAAATGCAAGCTTATTCTATGAAATGATTTTGGTGGCCCTGAAAAGGGCCTTTTTATAATGATAAAAGTGAGTTCTACCTTTTCAACTTTCAAATCCATACATAGTGCGTCCCTGCCGCTTCAGAGTATAGACGACATTCATTGCGTTGCGCTTGGCATGTTCAGTGTAGGGCACGGCATCTCGGATGACATTTCCTGCACACCATCAGCATTCGTAGATTAAATCAGAGATGCATTTTACACCACCACGACGAGCAAGAATTTGGTGATTCCCTGAATTTTATCACGAAGAACCTTGCGATGACGCTTGGTACGGGAACGCAAACATGATACCGCTCATTGTACCGTCCGGACGAGCATGTTGCTCGTGTGGTAAGCGAGCAACCACTGATACAAAACAAGCTCGCGTGACCTGTATATATAACATTCCCGTATGTAATGAAACGCTTACATGCTCCTTTTTGACGGCTCTGCGTGAGATGTGCTTGCAAATTGCGCATTTTCCTCGCTGTTTTCGAAGGATTTTCTAAAAATCCTTGTTTTGGTTTATTTATAGTAGTCGCATTAATTCCGAAATTTAATACGAAATACGTGCACGAATTTCCGATCAGATATTGCGATTCCGATCAGTAGAACGGAAGATATTCGCATTTCAAACCTGGGAAAATTTCTCAACTGAAATTTTTGAAGCGGGACCCCATATTGAAACGTTAGAAGTATTCTACTTCAAAAAGCTCTTCGAGTTGTGGATCCATGTTTGTTATCTTTTGGGGTAAATTCATTTCATCAGCAGAATTTATAGATGCAGATTTTTTCTTGTCCTCAAATTTTATTTCCAAGTCGAACACACTCATATTTTTTAATTTAAGATCATGTAAAAGAGAATTTCCGAGATTCTTCAGGTGAAATTCCGAAGTAAACAAACAAAAAAGAACAAATTTTGTTTGTGGTTACATATATTGTATATACGACCACGGAAAGTTCTTTTCGCGCGCTATCGAAAAATCTAGTCATTCGTGGAATAGCTTTGAACTAGCTCTAAATAACAAAAATGCTGAAATTTAAAGACTTCACCTAGGGTAATGAACCTATTTTCGAAGCCGGTAAAGCCGGTGATTAGAGCAGCGTTAGCCATCTTTGTTCAACGCATTGGAAAGCAAAGATACTAGTGCCAATTCATACGCATTGCATCAATTGTATTCCGAGTAATTTTTTTTGTAACTTATTTTGCTTTATTTTGGTTTTAGATGTACATTGAAAGATAACTTCTTAAGCTATTCTCGTTTATCATATTGTCAGGTATTTCTAAATTGTACATTATAAATCTTATAAAAAATTTTAGTAATTGTCTTTTGCTGTGTTGTGTTTCCCCATTTAATTCTGGATATTGAAGATTCCTGAAATTTATATTATTTCGCCGTGTAGCTGCTCGAAGGTATTGTTGTGTAATCTGCCACATATCCGCTTTATTTCGACAGCTTGAAAACTTGTGCTCCAGTGTTTCTTGCTGACCACAGGTTGTACAATCTGGATTCTCTCTTCTGTCTTGTTGAAATAGCAGGTCATTGTGATTGAATTTCCCGTGAATTAGGAGAAAGAAAGCTGATTTCTCGTCGGAATTCAGTGATCAACAATTTGAGTTTTTCCACACTCGCCTCCAGTTCCGGTTGATCCGCGTTGTCACACTAACAGCTGGTAGTAGTTGTAGCTGATGCTGATAAATTTCGTTGGCTGTAGATGCTTCTTGCAAACGTTCTGGAAGGTTGCCTAGTATTGAGTTGATTGTTCGAAGGTGGCTCATGTCAGCAGGGATAGATGCTTGCTGTATATATCGATCTATTGGCGGCAGGATGTTTCTTGTTTTGATGAAACGATTTACGAGTAGTGACTTTGCCTTCATTTCAGGGGAGTGCAAACCTAAACCTCCATCTCGTTTTGGTCGGATAACGTCGATGAATTTTACCTCTGTGCTGGAACGCCCGACCACAAAAAGAATCCAATTTGTTTTGTGAACATTACCGCATATTTGTTTGGTAGATTGAAAAAAGGACCCCATGTACCAGATTTTCGAGCAAATATACGTGTTTAATAATACCACTTTTTGAATGAGATTGATCAGCCTTGGCCGATTCATCCATAGAATTGCGTTTACTAATCGGTAGATTCGCTCCCAATTGGCAGAGACTGTTTCTTTCACTAAGTTTTTGAATATAACACCTAATATTTTGATGGATTCTTTTTTGCTGAAGCCACTCCAATCTCTTATTCCCACTCCTATTTCCAATGCTTCCGTTTTTAGGATATTTAACTTTGCTCCTGCAGCTCTCCCAAAAGCTTGGAAACACTCTTGTATACGAGCCATTTTCCCTGCACAACGGATGATTACTGTGATGTCGTCGGCATAGGCAATTACACATTCTCCCTGATCGTTGCATATTTCCGCGAGTTGATTCAATAACGGTTGTAGATACATGACGAAGAGTAACATACTCAGTGGGTCGCCTTGACGGACCGTCCTTTTTATAGCAAATGGTTCAGTTGTACGATCATTGATTCTCAGGTGCGATCTAGCACGACGGGCTAAAGATTCCATGAAGTCTACAAATCTGCTATTGATTCCCATTTTCCTAATAGTAGAGAAAAGAAATTCATGATTAACACGATCAAACGCACTACTGAGATCACATTCTATCACAATCCCTCCTATTCGCTCGTGTTTTGATATGCCGATATGGTCACGTATCGAGCATACCGCCTCAAAAATTGTTCTCTTTCCGTTGCTGCACTTTTGATTTTCTGATAGTATTCTGGAGGATATTACTTCTAATCTGCTTTTTAATATACGACTTAGAATTTTGTAGTCAACATACAGAAGAGTTATGGGTCGAAACGAATCAATTCCGTCGTTGGCGCTGCCTTGCTTGCGAACCAATACAATAACTCCATCTTGCAGGTCTTCTGGCACCGCTCCATTTTTGATTTCGTTCAGGATTGCAGTGAACTCGCTTTTGATAATCGTCTGGTTTCATTGATGTTAAAGATTATTTCGTATCCCGGGATTTGGATCGCTTCGCAGTGTACCTCTTGCATAGATATAATATCTAAATCTAGTGTGTGTATAAATGTTACGAGAGCGTTGATCTTGTTTGTATTACTTATTCCGTTTATATTTAATGTGGCGATCGTGTATGAGAAAGTTTGTGTGTTATTTATTTCTGACATTTTCAGTTGTTTTTTTACTTGCCGACAATGCGTTGTTGTTTGTCGACCGTAGTTTCCTTCTCGTTCCTGAGTGATCTTCTTCGTCAGAGATCTCCATTGTTTCTCTCTCGAGTCCACTCGTGAGAGGAATCGGTCGGCTGCTGTTAGTTTCATTGCGTGTGTTTTCTGGGTTCTCGCTCTCCGTATTTTCGTCATCGGCTTGTTGCCAATGTGGATGGAGCTCGCTGTTTGTTGACGGTATTGGTGCTGCTGGTGGTTTCTTAAATTTTGCTGACGGGGTCGAAGGGTTCGGGTTGTCCTCTGCCGCTCGTTTGGTGCTCTGGATCTGTTCAGTGGGTTGTGCTCTGTCGTGGGACGCGTTACGCGACGTGCGGGATTGGCTTCTCGTTCTCGTTCTACTACGACCGGCAACTACACTCGAGTAATCCTTACCCTGTGCTGCCAGTTTTGCTCTGTTTTCGGAGCAGCTATATCCAAAGTGGACGATATTGATACAGTGGCGACATGTTTGGATTTGGTTAAGGTACGTAACATGCGTGCTGTATCCTTTGATACTGATGAAAGATGGTATCGGCTGCTTCATGCGAGTGCGCATGTTGCGGACCCCGCTGGGTATGTTGGCAAAATATTCGGAGTGACATGCCTCGTGTTTGATGCTCATTACTTCACCGTAGTCTGCGAAAAAGTCAGCAATCCATGATTCTGGCATCCTGGGTGGAAGATGATGTAGCTTTACATCTATACCACCTTCCTCTATATACAGTCTTACTCGGTGTTTGTTATTGTCGTTGGAGAGCAGCAGTTTGTTGTCGAATGTCTCAACGATATTGTTTGCTCCTTCCTGCGTCTTCATCTCGACATACACCTTGCCTTCAACCCGGTCAATTTCAACGATACAGAAACTTCTTGCGGTGTGAGCTTCAATTGCTTTGCGATGAAAGTATATACGGTTTCATCTTTCAATTTGCGTATTCCACGAACATCGATGAAGAAAGTGCGTTTCCTCAACATGTCCATGTTACGGCTGGGGACTTGTTACCTTCAACAAGCTTTAGACCCCCTCCGGCGAATATTACGGCATGCGAAAAAAAAAATTTGTAACTATATTCCGTTGAATACGTCTGCTGAAATAGACGGATCAGCGATAACTCTATGAAATGACGAGGCACCCTCCCTAATATGACTAAAATGGGCTCTTCACTCTAATATGCTCGAAATCTTAACGCTTAACGTGAACGAAACAGATTGTAATGCAACATAAGTACATGGGAGAATGTATTACACAGTACTTGAAGTGCAGGACTATAAACAGCGCCATATGTCTAATACAAAAGGAGAAAAAAAGATTCCGTCAACTTACCCCAGAATCCCCTAAATATAGTTAAATGATAAGGACATCCATATTCTAACAGCTTTCACAGCTTCAAGATTTTAAAACATGCTTCTTTTCAACTAAAATTACACATAAAGCTAGTTTCGGTACGATAAGTAATCACAAAAGACTGATTTTTTTTGCCCAGGTGCCCAACACCGCCTATAGGCGGGCAAAGTGTTTTACCAAAAAAGCTAAACTTCCGAATTGTTCCACTAAACCAATTCGCATCTACAGTAAAATGCTACTAACAACAGGCTACTCAAAAATATTTTTTTAAGCTATTAAAATTTCCAAAAATAGTTAAAATTTGTTTAATGAAGATTACCACTAAACACAAAATAGTTCTTTTTCCACGTTTTCGTGGAATTTTCAACTTTGAGCTTCAAGCGATTATTCAAACAATGTGTGTGTATGAAAGGTGTGAGCGTTGGGAAGAGATACTAGTGCGGATGACAACCCGACTTGTTATAAACACTTCAACACACAATGAGGGCTAATATCCCTCCCTCAGGATGAGGTAGAAAAGAATGATGCACCGGGATCGTTGTGTGTGAGGACCCGAAAAATGAAAGAGTTCCTCTCTTGCTCAACGAAATGATGTAGATAAATATTTTATTACGCATGGGATATTTGCTCTGTGGAGGAGAGTGGGATACACCTCATGATGATTCAAGAGGAGTTTTGTGATGTCCTCATACGCCTTGTGAGGAGGTATTGATTAGTTGCTATGAGGTTTTGTTATATGGGTTTGATGAGTGTGCAAAGCATATTTCTGATGTATATTTTTGTTTTTGAAATGAATGTATAGTTAAGCGTTGCATGAAACAATTCAACTGTTTAAATATATACATAGTTTTCAAATATGTATAGAGTCATGAGCCTCTTTTCGCCCTATTACAATTAGCTCTTAACCCATTTGAAACCATTGGTTAGAGCAGTGTTTGGCATATATTTGTACTATCTTTTGACTTAAATGGTAGTGCGATATTTTGGGCACCCGATTAGAGTTTTCGTTGCCTTCAAACAGAAGTATTCCACTATTCTCGGGCCATTTATTATTTTCCTAGTGGTTCTTGGGAACGAAGCCAATTTATAGAAAATTCATCGATTGTAAGCCTCGTAAGTGATAAAATAGTACAGTACCCTTCTTAAGGGGCCAAAATTTGCCAAGCGATCTATTATTAAAATATAATACTCGTTTAGGAAGAAGTGTTTAGGTATCAAAAATTGCCACGTTTTTGACGTATGGCACCCATAGCTAAGCTTAAACGTGACACACATGTTTCTATTGAAGCAAACCGTTTATTTGATACGCACTGGCCAGGTGGATTAATAATTTGTTACCAAAACTTCATCATAACTCATTTCACGGTGCTATAGTGATTTTTTTAACTTTTCAAGTGAACTAGCATAGGTTATAGTGCAACACAAAAAGTTTTGAAAAATGTTGCATGCCCCCAAATTGATTTATAACAGAATTAAATGCTCTTCTGAATTATTATTAGAACCATGACGTGCCTTTGGAAGAATGTTGAACCATTTGCATATTTGTCATGAAAAAATGCAAAACATGACAATTTTCTTATTATTGTCGCAAATTAGCACAACATTTCTTTCATAACGGAATAATACAGCATACCTTTGGAAAGGTGTAGTGTTTCTCTCTAAAACTTTCTAGAAATCGGTTAAGACTGGACAACGTAACTAATGTTTTGGTGCCAACGGTCCCAGAAAATGTTTTTGCTATAAGTGATGGTGATAAGGAGTAATGAGAGCAGCCTTTATTTTTTCAAATTTTTCATAGCACTTTGAAGGCAATACATTCGCTAAAAAATCGGTTAACATGTTATTTTAAAAATAATAATGATGTTGTAAAGCACTCCCGTAGGTACCTGGGCAATTATGTGAGAAAAAACTCTGCGAAATTTCTAAACGATTAGTATAGGAGGTTTTAAGTTAGTGTGTACACCGCATTTTTTCGAGTTTCCTCCTGAAAATTCAATGTCACTCACCCAATTTTTAATACTTTGCAATGAAAATTTAAGAAAATATTGTGCAAATGTTGGATTCTTGTAATGGAATTGATTGAATAGGCGAAGGCTAACGTATATCCTACATATTTCATGAACTCATCATTTCATTACATTTGCTAAACAATCTGTTTAAAACATAATTTCACTTGTAGGGGGATTATTTAGTGAAATCAGTATCAAAATAAGAAGCTTCGTCTTCTGCCCCGAATATAGGGTAAAGAGGTTAACTTCTTACATAAAATAAACCCTATCATGGTGGGTGTATCACTAATTTCTAGGCCTACAATTTATGCAATGCGTATAAATTGGCATCAGTAGTTTTACCTTGCTCTTAAGAACCAATATAATAACACAATTGGCATTATGCTATATTTATCCGTAGTGGAGAAACATTTTAATTAAAAACTATTTTCCTCCACTAACGAGAAAATGGTTTGAAACCACCTTTGCGCGTAAAGGGCACAAAACCTATAACTAAACTATTTATGTAAATGCGTTCCGAGTTCGAAAACAAAATTTGTGCATCTGATTGAATTGGTATGAAAGCTGTAAAATGTTCGTTTTTAAGCGCAACGAAAACTCGAATCGAGTGTTCCAATTATTGCCTTACCTTTTAAACCAATGCGTTGAACAAATATGGGAAAAGCTGCTCTAACCAGCGGCTACGAATTAGTAGGGTGATAATAGAAACAGGACGAAAATAGGCTCATTACCCTAGCGTTGAAAGTAGATAATCAGGATAGTATAATATTTTCGACTATGTATAATTTTAAATATTGCTGTCGATAATTATCACATTTAAAAAATGTATTGCCCATTGGAAATTTATCCGCATAAACTTTCTACTTTGACATTTAGTAACAAATAAACACAAACAACTATTTTTTTAAAACTTCATGAAACATTCATCAAACATCCATATCTTGGAAACTAACCAGCCAAAACAATCTATAATAGAGATAAAAACGAAACTATTTGATAACTTTTTTTTAAATTTTATTGAGAAAGAACGCTAGAATAGAATCTAATATTATGTACCCATTTTACTTGGAAGCAATTTCATGTTGTATTAGATTTCAAAATTAAAATATTTATCTTCTATTATGGTGTTATTGAGTTTAACGAATAGTATTGATTTTAAATTTTCCGAGTTTAGTTTTGTCTGATCGTTAGTTAGTGCTTAAGGCCGTTTGCCACAGTAGAGTTTGGGTCCTCTTGCATTCCCATCACATGATGATATCCGTATTCCACGAAGCACTGATCTACACCACAAAAATTATACTTATATCCCCATCCTACGCAGCAGACAAAATTCCATTAAAACAAGAGAGGGAAACAATCACTCTCGCGCTCCACACTCTCAGTATTTTGGAAGAGGGATTCCAACCCATCTTCAATCAGTTTTGCGCTCTCGCCTTTCCTGTGTGATGCACATAACATCCTTTAATCATTGAACAAGTCATCACCTCTGATGATGAGTTTGCTTGTTGAGTGGGAGAAGAGTTTTTTTCTGCTATTGGAGAGGTGTGTGAAGTCCTCCTCAGAATGTTGATACCTCACCTCATTTTGGCATCATGAGTGATGATGCTCCAGCAAGCCTGATGTTTTAGAAGTTTTAATTAGATTTTTAAAGAGACGCCTAGAGGCGGTGTTGGGAACTAGAGGGTTAAGTAGAAATTCCGGAGTCGTTCCTCGTTGAACACGGGTCATAACAGAAAACGAACGAAAAATATCAGGCTGGACTATAGATTGAGTAAATTCTCAAAGTTATACAAGTCTGTTTATTGAAGATTTCCCTCATAATATGTTAAAATTTAGGCCAAATATATCCCACAAGCTGGTAACGAACAAAAAGGTTGATTCAAGATTACATCAAGCATACTCTAGAATGAGTGAAGAAAAAAAAAGAAGAAACAAATATATCTGTGACAGAAAAAACTGTTTCATTATGCTGCATTACCCAGCATCTTTCAAAAGAGTCTTAATTTCATTCAAATTTTATCTACTCTTCTCTATATACCCATTCTTCTAAAATATAATTGGTGCGCATAAAACGTTGGAATCTGGAATGCTTTTTACGCTTAAAGATGGGACTTTGCTAGCATTCAGGTTCTTTTGAGAACACTGTTAAAATAAGGCAATTCGTTTATTTTACAAATAAAAATGTTATTGGAATAAAGCTTCTTAACCAATAGGCCCCGTGCGAATCTAGAAACTTTGATAAAAATTTAATAGCTTTCTCTGGCGATTTCAGATCGCGATGTTATTTTCTACAATTTTGTACACAATGAAATTGTCCATTAGATTCTCACTTTTGGTAATATTTGAATGTCCAAAGTACTACTTAGAGGCAAAAATGTGAACCAGTTTCAAACAAAAAACCTTTAAAATAAAAAGTTGTTCTGGAGCCCCCGACAGAATATTTTAATTTTACTTTCAAATGAAAGGGAAAAGCCCATTCTATTACATGTTGAAGTTTTAGCGATGCCAATTTTTTTCGAATAAAACTGTTCTACCAAACACACCGTGAAATGATGACAATCCATCTAGTATGGCGGAGTTACAAGCGTGCAAATCTTACATAGTTTCGTAAGAGATATTTAAGATTTTAGAAGGACACCTAGCCCCAGATAGTGAACAATCCATTTTAATAATGAATCCTTTCCTACATGCACTACGGATATCAAATAAATAATAAAATAAGTATAGTAATGATTGCTTCAAAACCAAGAGGATACTTACACTTCAACTCTATCTCTTCGTCATCTAATAATAAAGAAACGACTTCTTTGGGTTTAAGTGTATCTGGTTTGAAGTTTGCTCCGGTGATCACCATTCTTTGAATCTGCAATAAAGTACAAGATTTTCAAAAAGTATTTATTTACAATGATCATTGCATCAAAACCCGTGGATTTTAAAACCGTTTTAAATTTTTCATATAAAATATTCATTATCATGTAATCACAAAAACCAACTTAATCCATCTAGCAGTGAGATGAGACATATCTTACACTTATCACTATTGGATCATTTATTAGTTTGCAAAACTCATGCGAAGTAGTCACACGACAATTTCTAGTCCTGCACGAAAACCTCGAATAAACTGGATAAATTATAGAAAATCAATAAAACGAACGAAATAAAAAATATAGCGAAAAATTAAAAAATATGAGAAATGCTAAAGGTTTTCAAATTCATAAAAAAATAAATAGAATGATTAATATATATATATATATATATATATATATATATATATATATATATATATATATATATATATATATATATATATATATATATATATATATATATATATATATATATATATATATATATATATATATATATATATATATATATATATATATATATATATATATATATATATATATATATATATATATATATATATATATATATATATATATATATATATATATATATATATATATATATATATATATATATATATATATATATATATATATATATATATATATATATATATATATATATATATATATATATATATATATATATATATATATATATATATATATATATATCATATTAATGAAATACATAAATCAAATTACATTAGCTCATTAAATGGAAAAATTAAAATGACAAATTGAATGAAATAAATAAGTGGAATATCTGATCATGAAATGAATAAAATTAAAGAAATGAACAAATTGAATTAAATGAATCGAGCGAATGGAGTGAATTATTATTATTAATATTATTATTATTACTATTATCATTATTATCATTGTCATTGTCATTGTCATTGTCATTGTCATTGTCATTGTCATTGTCATTGTCATTGTCATTGCCATTGTCATTGTCATTGTCATTGTCATTGTCATTGTCATTGTCATTGTCATTGTCATTGTCATTGTCATTGTCATTGTCATTGTCATTGTCATTGTCATTGTCATTGTCATTGTCATTGTCATTGTCATTGTCATTGTCATTGTCATTGTCATTGTCATTGTCATTGTCATTGTCATTGTCATTGTCATTGTCATTGTCATTGTCATTGTCATTGTCATTGTCATTGTCATTGTCATTGTCATTGTCATTGTCATTGTCATTGTCATTGTCATTGTCATTGTCATTGTCATTGTCATTGTCATTGTCATTGTAATTGTCATTGTCATTGTCATTGTCATTGTCATTGTCATTGTCATTGTCATTGTCATTGTCATTGTCATTGTCATTGTCATTGTCATTGTCATTGTCATTGTCATTGTCATTGTCATTGTCATTGTCATTGTCATTGTCATTGTCATTGTCATTGTCATTGTCATTGTCATTGTCATTGTCATTGTCATTGTCATTGTCATTGTCATTGTCATTGTCATTGTCATTGTCATTGTCATTGTCATTGTCATTGTCATTGTCATTGTCATTGTCATTGTCATTGTCATTGTCATTGTCATTGTCATTGTCATTGTCATTGTCATTGTCATTGTCATTGTCATTGTCATTGTCATTGTCATTGTCATTGTCATTGTCATTGTCATTGTCATTGTCATTGTCATTGTCATTGTCATTGTCATTGTCATTGTCATTGTCATTGTCATTGTCATTGTCATTGTCATTGTCATTGTCATTGTCATTGTCATTGTCATTGTCATTGTCATTGTCATTGTCATTGTCATTGTCATTGTCATTGTCATTGTCATTGTCATTGTCATTGTCATTGTCATTGTCATTGTCATTGTCATTGTCATTGTCATTGTCATTGTCATTGTCATTGTCATTGTCATTGTCATTGTCATTGTCATTGTCATTGTCATTGTCATTGTCATTGTCATTGTCATTGTCATTGTCATTGTCATTGTCATTGTCATTGTCATTGTCATTGTCATTGTCATTGTCATTGTCATTGTCATTGTCATTGTCATTGTCATTGTCATTGTCATTGTCATTGTCATTGTCATTGTCATTGTCATTGTCATTGTCATTGTCATTGTCATTGTCATTGTCATTGTCATTGTCATTGTCATTGTCATTGTCATTGTCATTGTCATTGTCATTGTCATTGTCATTGTCATTGTCATTGTCATTGTCATTGTCATTGTCATTGTCATTGTCATTGTCATTGTCATTGTCATTGTCATTGTCATTGTCATTGTCATTGTCATTGTCATTGTCATTGTCATTGTCATTGTCATTGTCATTGTCATTGTCATTGTCATTGTCATTGTCATTGTCATTGTCATTGTCATTGTCATTGTCATTGTCATTGTCATTGTCATTGTCATTGTCATTGTCATTGTCATTGTCATTGTCATTGTCATTGTCATTGTCATTGTCATTGTCATTGTCATTGTCATTGTCATTGTCATTGTCATTGTCATTGTCATTGTCATTGTCATTGTCATTGTCATTGTCATTGTCATTGTCATTGTCATTGTCATTGTCATTGTCATTGTCATTGTCATTGTCATTGTCATTGTCATTGTCATTGTCATTGTCATTGTCATTGTCATTGTCATTGTCATTGTCATTGTCATTGTCATTGTCATTGTCATTGTCATTGTCATTGTCATTGTCATTGTCATTGTCATTGTCATTGTCATTGTCATTGTCATTGTCATTGTCATTGTCATTGTCATTGTCATTGTCATTGTCATTGTCATTGTCATTGTCATTGTCATTGTCATTGTCATTGTCATTGTCATTGTCATTGTCATTGTCATTGTCATTGTCATTGTCATTGTCATTGTCATTGTCATTGTCATTGTCATTGTCATTGTCATTGTCATTGTCATTGTCATTGTCATTGTCATTGTCATTGTCATTGTCATTGTCATTGTCATTGTCATTGTCATTGTCATTGTCATTGTCATTGTCATTGTCATTGTCATTGTCATTGTCATTGTCATTGTCATTGTCATTGTCATTGTCATTGTCATTGTCATTGTCATTGTCATTGTCATTGTCATTGTCATTGTCATTGTCATTGTCATTGTCATTGTCATTGTCATTGTCATTGTCATTGTCATTGTCATTGTCATTGTCATTGTCATTGTCATTGTCATTGTCATTGTCATTGTCATTGTCATTGTCATTGTCATTGTCATTGTCATTGTCATTGTCATTGTCATTGTCATTGTCATTGTCATTGTCATTGTCATTGTCATTGTCATTGTCATTGTCATTGTCATTGTCATTGTCATTGTCATTGTCATTGTCATTGTCATTGTCATTGTCATTGTCATTGTCATTGTCATTGTCATTGTCATTGTCATTGTCATTGTCATTGTCATTGTCATTGTCATTGTCATTGTCATTGTCATTGTCATTGTCATTGTCATTGTCATTGTCATTGTCATTGTCATTGTCATTGTCATTGTCATTGTCATTGTCATTGTCATTGTCATTGTCATTGTCATTGTCATTGTCATTGTCATTGTCATTGTCATTGTCATTGTCATTGTCATTGTCATTGTCATTGTCATTGTCATTGTCATTGTCATTGTCATTGTCATTGTCATTGTCATTGTCATTGTCATTGTCATTGTCATTGTCATTGTCATTGTCATTGTCATTGTCATTGTCATTGTCATTGTCATTGTCATTGTCATTGTCATTGTCATTGTCATTGTCATTGTCATTGTCATTGTCATTGTCATTGTCATTGTCATTGTCATTGTCATTGTCATTGTCATTGTCATTGTCATTGTCATTGTCATTGTCATTGTCATTGTCATTGTCATTGTCATTGTCATTGTCATTGTCATTGTCATTGTCATTGTCATTGTCATTGTCATTGTCATTGTCATTGTCATTGTCATTGTCATTGTCATTGTCATTGTCATTGTCATTGTCATTGTCATTGTCATTGTCATTGTCATTGTCATTGTCATTGTCATTGTCATTGTCATTGTCATTGTCATTGTCATTGTCATTGTCATTGTCATTGTCATTGTCATTGTCATTGTCATTGTCATTGTCATAGTCATTGTCATTGTCATTGTCATTGTCATTGTCATTGTCATTGTCATTGTCATTGTCATTGTCATTGTCATTGTCATTGTCATTGTCATTGTCATTGTCATTGTCATTGTCATTGTCATTGTCATTGTCATTGTCATTGTCATTGTCATTGTCATTGTCATTGTCATTGTCATTGTCATTGTCATTGTCATTGTCATTGTCATTGTCATTGTCATTGTCATTGTCATTGTCATTGTCATTGTCATTGTCATTGTCATTGTCATTGTCATTGTCATTGTCATTGTCATTGTCATTGTCATTGTCATTGTCATTGTCATTGTCATTGTCATTGTCATTGTCATTGTCATTGTCATTGTCATTGTCATTGTCATTGTCATTGTCATTGTCATTGTCATTGTCATTGTCATTGTCATTGTCATTGTCATTGTCATTGTCATTGTCATTGTCATTGTCATTGTCATTGTCATTGTCATTGTCATTGTCATTGTCATTGCCATTGTCATTGTCATTGTCATTGTCATTGTCATTATCATTATAATTATTATTATTATTTATTACCTGATAATTTGAAGTAGAAGCCCTTTGAGTGAAATTTCATTTTTCAATCTCTTTTCAAAAAGGTATAAGAAACCTACTTATGTTTTCCATATATAGATATATATATATATATATATATATATATATATATATATATATATATATATATATATATATATATATATATATATATATATATATATATATATATATATATATATATATATATATATATATATATATATATATATATTTATATATATATGTATATATATATATATATATATATATATATATATATATATATATATATATATATATATATATATATATATATATATATATATATATATATATATATATATATATTCCTTATTTCAATGAACTTTAACATTCAATAAAGCGATAAAATATTATCAAGTGATTCATTTACAATCGTCCTTGTCGGGACTATTGATTCATTCATAAATGAAATACGATACGGCCGTTATAAAATATACTTCCTGAAAAACTCAAATTTTCATGACGTAATAACGCTATGGAAACAAAAAAAAAGTTTTTGCTTTCAGCGTGATTTTCGTGATACCTACTCTCGAATCTCAATAAAACAAAAGAAAAAAGAAATATTATCAAAACAAATATATTATTTTGGTTTACAATCTCGCAAAATGCGTCATTTAAAATTTTTTAAATCCAAGTATCAGTATGATAATTATTCCATGAGAATCTGAGGAAACTTTGCTAAGATTTCTTGCATTTCTGAAAACTCGAAACAACATCTGTGTTCAAAAATGTTTCAAAGCAGTCAAATCCAGTATGAAAATTAATTATAGGGAATTCAAAAATTCGTTCGTTGGTATTTGTGGAATGTCGAAAATATTTGCTTCAACTGTTATAAATTTAACCAGGTTTTCATCAATGCTGTGTGGCGGTTTCTGAGAAATAAAACCAATCTTACAAAAAATTGTGACATGTGATAATTGATGGAACTTCCAAATAATTTTCAATTTGGCAAGCCTCCATTATTAATTGGAATAAAGCCAAAGATGTTTTTAAATATGTGTTATCAATTAAACACAAAACCGTTGGTTTCAAACGATCATCAGTTTCAAAATCATCAAATATCAACATGCAAATACGACATAGAAAATGTTTTTCCAGTATTTGGCGTATAAAGATAAAATAGCATCGCGGTTTGTTTCAGTCTCGTGAAATAATAAAATATCATAGATCTCCCAAGAGAATCGAAAATCATCAAGTTTCAATGAAGAAATTTATTTGAAATCATTTTCAACTATTTCTACATTCAGAATTACTCAAAAATAGTTGTGCTAAAAGCTTTCGATATTTCGAGCTTTCGTAGCACGCCATCTGCATCAACCCAAGGATAACTTTTAGTACACTTTTTTTTTATTCATTTCGTTTATGCGTTAGCTTGGCGGTGCCAAATGCTTATGTTTTTACATTTTGGATATCTTAAAGCTAGGAGGTTACAATGTTGAAATATTTTTTTTACAAAGGAAAAAAAACTTTACAGCTATCTTAAGACTAGAAATAAGATTCAATATACAAGAGAGGGCCAAAAGATTTTTTTATGAAAAAATTTAAAACAACGGATTCACTTTGATATACAAGAGAGGGAGTAATAGTATTTTACGAAATATTTTACGGTTATCTTAAAACTAACAATATAGTTTAGTACACAAAAGGGGGAACAAAAAAATATTTATGAGAAGTTTCACAGAAATTTTAAAACTAGGGATTCAATTCTATTTACAAAATGGAGGACAAGAGTTTCAATAAAGAGTAAAAATTATAGCTATCTTAAAACTAGGAATACAGAATACTAATTTGAATTTTTTAACTAAAACTTATGCTTGGTATTCAGAGGGTGGCTTATTTCCGCATTAGTGTAGCAGCAGTTGTATCAGGGACAGGGGAGAGACAGGGAAAGAAGAGCAAAACTTGCAACTTTCGCTCGAGGGAGGGGGATCAGCGAAATAAATTTGCGCCTCAGTCTAGTAAGTCGTCGAGTACCGGATTGGCGGATGGTATTCTTCGGACCCGCGGGGAATCCTTCAAAAGTCATCGGACCTCGAGTCGCTCTTGCTTCAGTTTCCTTCTATGCAGGCGTAGTGGTAAGGGCGACGGCGGTTACATAGTGGCACTCTGGAGCTGATCGGTTCCACAAGGCAGGAGGAAACTCTAAAAACGAGAAGTAAAAGAGAGGGGCTAAATTGGGATATTTATCGTTTTTATGAAGGTATAAATAAGGGACATATAGGGAAAATCACGAGTTGCCAGCATATCTCGGACTGGTACATTGGGTGGTCTACCTCGGGCCCGAAGGGATTCCTTTAACTGAGACCTGGCGTCACAATACCCGGCGCATACCCAGACAACGTGTTCGATGTCGTGATAGCCCTCGTCACAAGCGCACAGACTACTCTCCGCAAGCCCAATACGCCGCAAATGCGCATCCATGGTGTAGTGATTGGACATAAGTCGGGACATTACGCGAATAAAATCCCGACCCACATCCATCCCCCCGAACCAAGGCTTCGTTGATACCTTTGGGATAATCGAATGTAGCCATCGTCCAAGTTCCCCGTTGCTCCACGAGGTTTGCCAACTGTTGAGCGTCCTCTGACGACAAATACTAAAAAATTCGTTGAAGCAGATTGGTCTTTCGTATATGTCACCATTTAATGCGCCCGCCTTTGCTAATGAGTCGGCCTTTTCATTGCCCGGGATAGAACAATGAGAGGGGACCCAAACAAAGGTAATCTGTTAAGATTTTTCAGATAACGTACACAAGGACTCCTGTATCATCCCCAGAAAATACGGGAGTTGCTTTTTAGGCTTCACCGCACGAAGAGCCTCGATAGAGCTGAGGCTGTCCGAAACGATGAAGTAGTGATCTGTGGGCAGAGTGTCGATGATCCCAAGGGTGTACTGAATTGCAGCTAACTCTGCGACGTAAACTGAAGCGGGATCATTGAGCTTGAATGAAGCGGTGATAGTATTGTTGAAGATACCGAAGCCAGTGGACCCATCGAGATTTGATCCGTCAGTGTAAAACATTTTGTCGCAGTCGACTTCTCGGAATTTATTATAAAATATATTGGGGATCACCTGCGGGCGTATATGGTCCGGGATTCCACGAATCTCTTCCTTCATGGATGTGTCGAAGAATACAGTAGAATCAGAAGTATCTAGGAAACGGACACGGTTGGGATTGCACGAAGAAGGATTGATGCTCTGTGCCATGTAGTCGAAGTACAAGGAAATGAAACTGGTTTGAGAATTAAGCTCGACGAGCCTCTCGAAATTTTGAATTGCCAACGGGTTCAGAATGTCGCATCGGATGAGCAATCGATATGAGAGTTCCCAAAATCGATTTTTTAGCGGAAGAACGCCCGCCAGCACTTCGAGACTCATCGTATGGGTCGAGTGCATGCAACCCAAGGCAATGCGCAAGCAACGATACTGGATTCTCTCCAGTTTGATGAAGTGTATGTTCGCAGCGGAGCGGAAACAGAAACACCCGTACTCCATCACCGACAATATCGTTGTTTGGTACAACCTGATCAGGTCTCTTGGGTGAGCACCCCACCATGTTCCAGTTATTGTTCGGAGAAAATTGATCCTTTGTTGGCATTTCTGTTTCAGATACCTAATGTGACATCCCCAGGTACCTTTAGAGTCGAACCAGACCCCGAGATATTTGAATGTGAAAACCTGGTTGATCGTTGCACCCATTAATAAAAGCTGGAGTTGCGCCGGCTCACGCCTCCTAGAAAAAACAACCAACTCAGTTTTCTCCGTGGAGAACTCAATACCCAGCTGAAGAGCCCAAGCAGACAAATTGTCCAAGGTATTTTGTAATGGTCCTTGCATGTCGGCAGCTTTGGGCCCTGTAACAGAGACCACCCCGTCGTCTGCAAGTTGCCTTGGCGTGCATGAATTGGCAAGACAATCGTCAATGTCATTCACGTAGAAATTGTAGAGCAGGGGACTTAGACATGAGCCCTGGGGAAGACCCATGTAGCTAAATCGCGATGTTGTTAAATCGCCATGCCAAAACTGCATGTGCTTTTCAGACAACAGGTTTAGCAAAAAGTTATTTAAAATTGGCGAAAGACCATGCTGGTGCAGCTTCTCTGACAGAATGTTGATAGAAACTGAGTCAAAAGCCCCCTTAATATCCAAGAAGACTGATGCCATCTGCTCTTTGTTAGATTTTAGTACACTTGTTTTTCTTTTCGTATCTTTCCACGCTGTTTGGCGTGGACGGTACACTGCGTATCGCGAGGAAAATTGAAAAACGCTGTTATGAAGTTTTCATCAGATTCCTTGGTTACCATCAGATTCCTTGGTTTCTAACGAATCCGTACATATGCAACACTTGGGTAGTTTTGTAGGAAATATCGAAGAAACAGCAGGTTAAAAATATTGCTCCACTTTTGCGCACCTATACATACAAATTTTACTTTAGTTGTGTCAGTGCGGGTGGAAAAACTGCTTCTAGTAAAATGGAAATTTTTCAATGAAAAGCGGAAAATATGGAAAATCGGAGAAAAACACGTCCTGGAAAAATAGTTTAGCTATGTTGTATTGGAAAAATCAAAATTTTAAACACATGATTGCGAAAACTGTGTGCTTTTTCAAACGGAAAAAACACACAGTTTTCCGAGTTGGAAAATTTTGAATTTTCCGTTTCGGCCAATTCATAGTAAAAACAATTATCTAGGTCGTGATTTTTTTCTTTTTTTCATATTTTGTCATTTTTTTTGAAAATAAAATAAAAAACAAAAAAACACGAAAAATGGCGGATTGCCCGACGGGGGCCTTAAGCTCGCTGATGTTGGTTCGCAGGCCCCGAATGTTCCATTGAAGGGCGAAGCATCTGCTGTCTCGATTGGCGAAAGTCGCTGACGAAGACGATGTTGATAGCGAAGGTGATTGCCTGCTGGTTCTCGCCGGTGTGTTTCGTTGGTACCGGGACGTGGTTGCGCTGATTTCAACCGGGATATCGGTGCTCTGATGCTTCTGCTGTTGTTGCGGTGTATCTTCGCCGGCGGAATGCCAGGAGGAGAATTGCGCGGACTGTATATCTGGGAAGTAGGGACAGTCCTCTTCCACCCGGTCGATCCCTTCATGATGAAGTGGGGAAGCTACTTTCTTCTCTTCTTCCCAAACCGGTTACTCGTTCGATGCGTGCTGGTCATATCTGTAACGGGATAAACCGCATCAGAATCCGTTCGTAAGCGAGGTGGAATAGGATTGACCTGTGGGACGTCTAGCTCCACAGTGCCAGCCGCTGTCGAAACTACTACACGATTACTTCCAGAATTGCCGACAGCGACTGGCACTGGGGAAATACTTTGTGTAGTTTTCGTTGTCTGCTTCGATGCTACTGTTGTGGTGACAGCTGTTCCATCTCGAAACGGATATCTCGATGGACCTTCTCCGGGCGACAGCGAGTGGTGATGTGGAAGGAGCGTGTCGTCGATGTTGTCAGTCAAACCTGGAAGAACATCAGAACAAGAAGTACCTGCAAGGGGATTGACAATTTCGGAACTGACCTGAGGAAGGTCCAGCGCCACAGTGCCAACCGCTGTCGTACAAACTACACTATTATGCTCACGAACACCGACTGCGGTCGGCACTGGGGATAGACTTTGTGTAGTTCTGCTGATCTCCTTCTGTTCGTCGATCGTGGGTTTTTGGTCTGCTGGTTTACAAGTTGTAGTGGTGAAATCGGTGTTCCTATCGGCCACAGAGGTGAATTCACTATCAACGGGTTTGGGTATGACGGCCCGGATAGTTCCTTCATCCTGCTGTGCTTGCGTTGGAAGGAGTACTACACTTTCCTCTCTTCCAAACCGATCTATCTCGTGGTCAGTATTCGTGCGTGGGTTGTCGTTGGTATCCAAACGTTGATGAAAATGAGAATTATCGAAGAGGCTGGCTAGAGGCGTCTCGCTAATCTCAATTTCATCGTCTGAATATTCCATAGTTTCGTTGGTGGTAGTGGCAGCGGTTCTTTTTGGTGGTGGGCTCAAGTTATCCGGTGAGGTTGTCGTTGGTTTGCTGAACGGAATGTGTTGTTTCTGTGATCTTCCTCGTTTTGAATCCGCATTTATCGCTGGTGAACTGTTCCTGGATCTTGTTATTGGCCCGTCCGTCTGATTCGTTGGTTTTTGTTCTTTACTGTGCTGTGGTTTTTCTTGGCTGGCGGACTGTTGTTTGATGTCCGCCATCATTTGCTCAATTTTCTCGTCCTTGCGTTTGTTCTCTGCCAGAAGTGTAACGATCTGCTCATCCTTCTTCTTCATTGTCTGCTCCAGTTCTTTCAATTTATTCAGGATCTCGCTTGATTGCGCTGTATATATATATATATATATATATATATATATATATATATATATATATATATATATATATATATATATATATATATATATATATATATATATATATATATATATATATATATATATATATATATATATATATATATATATATATATATATATATATATATATATATATATATATATATATATATATATATATATATACATATATATATATATATATATATATATATATATATATATATATATATATATATATATATATATATATATATATATATATATATATATATATATATATATATATATATATATATATATATATATATATATATATATATATAAGCAGCGCAATCAAGCGAGATCCTGAATAAATTGAAAGAACTGGAGCAGACAATGAAGAAGAAGGATGAGCAGATCGTTACACTTCTGGCAGAGAACGAGAACGAGATGGCGGACATCAAACAACAGTCCGCCAGCCAAGAAAAACCACAGCACAGTAAAGAACAAAAACCAACGAATCAGACGGACGGGCCAATAACAAGATCCAGGAACAGTTCACCAGCGATAAATGCGGATTCAAAACGAGGAAGATCACAGAAACAACACATTCCGTTCAGCAAACCAACGACAACCTCACCGGATAACTTGAGCCCACCACCAAAAAGAACCGCTGCCACTACCACCAACGAAACTATGGAATATTCAGACGATGAAATTGAGATTAGCGAGACGCCTCCTAGCCAGCCTCTTCGATAATTCTCATTTTCATCAACGTTTGGATACCAACGACAACCCACGCACGAATACTGACCACGAGATAGATCGGTTTGGAAGAGAGGAAAGTGTATTACTCCTTCCAACGCAAGCACAGCAGGATGAAGGAACTATCCGGGCCGTCATACCCAAACCCGTTGATAGTGAATTCACCTCTGTGGCCGATAGGAACACCGATTTCACCACTACAACTTGTAAACCAGCAGACCAAAAACCCACGATCGACGAACAGAAGGAGATCAGCAGAACTACACAAAGTCTATCCCCAGTGCCGACCGCAGTCGGTGTTCGTGAGCATAATAGTGTAGTTTGTACGACAGCGGTTGGCACTGTGGGGCTGGACCTTCCTCAGGTCAGTTCCGATATTGTCAATCCCCTTGCAGGTACTGCTTGTTCTGATGTTCTTCCAGGTTTGACTGACAACATCGACGACACGCTCCTTCCACATCACCACTCGCTGTCGCCCGGAGAAGGTCCATCGAGATATCCGTTTCGAGATGGAACAGCTGTCACCACAACAGTAGCGTCGAAGCAGACAACGAAAGCTACACAAAGTATTTCCCCAGTGCCAGTCGCTGTCGGCAATTCTGGAAGTAATCGTGTAGTAGTTTCGACAGCGGCTGGCACTGTGGAGCTAGACGTCCCACAGGTCAATCCTATTCCACCTCGCTTACGAACGGATTCTGTTGCGGTTTATCCCGTTACAGATATGACCAGCACGCATCGAACGAGTAACCGGTTTGGGGAAGAAGAGAAGAAAGTAGCTTCCCCACTTCATCATGAAGGGATCGACCGGGTGGAAGAGGACTGTCCCTACTTCCCAGATATACAGTCCTCGCAATTCTCCTCCTGGCATTCCGCCGGCGAAGATACACCGCAACAACAGCAGAAGCATCAGAGCACCGATATCCCGGTTGAAATCAGCGCAACCACGTCCCGGTACCAACGAAACACACCGGCGAAAACCCGCAGGCAATCACCTTCGCTATCAACATCGTCTTCGTCAGCGACTTTCGCCAATCGAGACAGCAGATGCTTCGCCCTTCAATGGAACATTCGGGGCCTGCGAACCAACATCAGCGAGCTTAAGGCCCCCGTCGGGCAATCCGCCATTTTTCGTGTTTTTTGCGGTTTTTTATTTTATTTTCAAAGAAAATGACAAAATATGGAAAAAAGAAAAAAATCACGACCTAGATAATTGTTTTTACTATGAATTGGCCGAAATGGAAAATTCAAAATTTTCCAACTCGGAAAACTGTGTGCTTTTTCCGTTTGAAAAAGCACACAGTTTTCGCAATCATGTGTTTAAAATTTTGATTTTTCCAATACAACATAGCTAAACTATTTTTCTAGGACGTGATTTTCTCCGATTTTCCATATTTTCCGCTTTTCATTGAAAAATTTCCATTTTACTAGAAGCAGTTTTTCCACCCGCACTGACACAACTAAAGTAAAATTTGTATGTATAGGTGCGCAAAAGTGGAGCAATATTTTTAACCTGCTGTTTCTTCGATATTTCCTACAAAACTACCCAAGTGTTGCATATGTACGGATTCGTTAGAAACCAAGGAATCTGATGGTAACCAAGGAATCTGATGAAAACTTCATAACAGCGTTTTTCAATTTTCCTCGCGATACGCAGTGTACCGTCGCATGCCAAACAGCGTGGAAAGATACGAAAAGAAAAAAAAGTGTACTAAAAGTTATCCTTGGGTTGATGCAGATGGCGTGCTACGAAAGCTCGAAATATCGAAAGCTTTTAGCACAACTATTTTTGAGTAATTCTGAATGTAGAAATAGTTGAAAATGATTTCAAATAAATTTCTTCATTGAAACTTGATGATTTTCGACTCTCTTGGGAGATCTATGTTATTTTATTATTTTACGAGACTGAAACAAACCGCGATGCTATTTTATCTTTATACGCCAAATAATGGAAAAAAAATTCTATGTCAAATTTGCATGTTGATATTTCATGATTTTGAAACTGATGATCGTTTGAAACCAACGGTTTTGTGTTTAATTGATAACACATATTTAAAAACATCTTTGGCTTTATTCCAAACAATAATGGAGGCTTGCCAAATTGAAAATTATTTGGAAGTTCCATCAATTATCACATGTCACAATTTTTTGTAAGATTGGTTTTATTTCTCAGAAACCGCCACACAGCATTGATGAAAACCTGGTTAAATTTATAACAGTTGAAGCAAATATTTTCGACATTCCACAAATACCAACGAACGAATTTTTGAATTCCCTATAATTAATATTCATACTGGATTTGACTGCTTTGAAACATTTTTGAACACAGATGTTGTTTCGAGTTTTCAGAAATGCAAGAAATCTTAGCAAAGTTTCCTCAGATTCTCATGGAATAATTATCATACTGATACTTGGATTTAAAAAATTTTAAATGACGCATTTTGCGAGATTGTAAACCAAAATAATATATTTGTTTTGATAATATTTCTTTTTTCTTTTGTTTTATTGAGATTCGAGAGTAGGTATCACGAAAATCACGCTGAAAGCAAAAACTTTTTTTTTGTTTCCATAGCGTTATTACGCCATGAAAATTTGAGTTTTTCAGGAAGTATATTTTAAAACGGCCGTATCGTATTTCATTTATGAATGAATCAATAGTCCCGACAAGGACGATTGTAAATGAATCACTTGATAATATTTTATCGCTTTATTGAATGTTAAAGTTCATTGAAATAAGGAAATAATTAGGGTTACCACCTCGGGAGAGACGTTGACCCGGAGATTTTTACTGACCTGAGGGTGGAGGACTTTAAACCAAAGCCAACAAAAAGTAGAATCAAAGCGATTGCACGACATTTTAGACTTTAAGCTATCTGTACACGAGGCGACAGGGCACGCGTTCCAAAAAATATTCACTATGGATTTTGTTCTATCGCGTAAAAAACCTAAGTGCATATACTTTTTCATTCCTTCTGTAATTTGTCATGAAATTTAATCCTGGTTGATTGGAAAATTATCAAAACTACCTCACAATCACCTATAGAGTGATCTCGTCTATATCGTCAAAATAAAACTGTAAATTTCTCAAGTTGGTTTACGGTTTTGTCGGTTTTATTAGTGTACAGTTTCTCTTCTCCGGCTAAGTGCAAATAATACAAAAGCACCAGCCATTCTCGCTGCGGAGGATAAGTCGAACGAGCATTGCTCTGATCCACAACTAACAGAAGAAGGAGAAGTACTTTGTGGTCTCGGTAATTCTTCACCAGACGTTCCAACAAGAGGGCAAAATTCACCCCCATAGCCAACAGTTGGGGGTCACTGCAAGGGCAACAACAACACCGGAAGCACTCGTTTTATTTAGCCATTCAGATTAGAACAAACCCGCCATCCCTTGATGCAGCTGCAGATAGGCACCACCAACAACGAAGTGATTTCGTAAATTTGCAGGAAAATAACTTTTGAGCGACTCAATGTACGCAAAATTTTAATTGCAACATATAGCGAAATATTATTTTCCTTAAGCTGTAAAAAATTAATTTGTTTTTCATTTTCGTTGTTTTGCGATTTGGTGGACCCGTTTGAACCAGAAAAATAGTACATGCACCATACTTACACTTTTGAAACATTTAGAAAAGAATCAATTAAATTCAAAAAAGCTTAAATCATCAATTTTTCAACCAAACCCGGAGAAATTGATGTAAAACCCGGAGGCCCGGAGATCGCTCCCGAAAACCGGAGGCTCCGGGTCAAACCCGGAGGGGTGGCAACCCTAAAATAATAATTTCATTTTTTCCATTGAATTTTTGAAAAACTTTTATTTGGCTCTCTCTAATCAAATTACTTACTACACTTCCATTGACTTATAACGATTTATAGAAAAGATACGATTAATCGTGTATTGTAAATGATATGCGTAGTTTCAACTACCATAAGGGACCATTCATAAATTACGTAACGCTTTAGGGGGGGGGGGTACGACAAGTTGTGACATAGGGGGAGGGGGTGTTAACTAGATCGTTACGTAACATGTTTTCATCGAAGAAAAATTTTTTTTTCTTGGAATTTGTTACGTAACAGGGGAGGGGGGGATGGAAAATTTTGTGACAATTTCTTACATAGGAGGAGGGGGGTCAATTTTGGGCAATTTTTGAGTTACGTAATTTATGAATGGTCCCTAAAACCATTCTCGCTGATTAGGTCTAAAGGATTGACTGAATGGATTTGTTTGAATATTCCAACGTTGGAATACACAAATCTGTCACGTAGTTTTAAAAATACCCACATGGCTCCCTGCAGATCACCTGACAAAGGATTTGAAATCCAAATCGAGCACTTTCAAATCAACAGAAAATGCTTTAGTAGTTATATTGGTCAGGGAGATTGTGCTACCAGGACTACGTCCAGCAACTGGCGGTAGCACTGCTGACAGTAAAATATGTACTTACTTGGTTAATTTTGAGCTCTTCGAGGAATAATATTTTTTCTGAATTGCGCAATTAATTTTTCATCGTTTTGTTTTACAATATCCAATATGGATTTTTTATAATTCCACAAATGATAAAAAAGTTCTACAAGGTTGTCTACATACTGAATTTTGATACAGTCGGGTCTCCTACTACGCTGATTCCTATTACGTGGATTCGTATTGTGCGGTACCCACCTAATAGGAATCACTTGGCCTATGGGATTTCGACTGATTGGGGCTCGAATATTTCATCTGAGTTAACATTTAGCACCATACTTTATTTGGTAAAGTTGTTTTGTGTTTGCTTAGACCTACAATTTAGAGCAATTGGATATACAATTAATTGATAACTGCAGCGCCAGGGGTGCTATACAATAGAGTAAATAAATCTAACCTCTCGTAAACGCAACTATCATTGAATAAGTTTAACGTGAGCGTACCAGCTTTCAGCACAATGTGGAATTTAGTATGTCACAAAAGTCTAATAACTTAGAGGAGATGGCGTTATCGGAAAAAATTTAGAGAAGGTTTGGAGCTACGCGATTATGGACAAAACTAATTGAAATAGATAGACCAGGCGGTACTAGTACGCATGTATTATTTTTCAATTTCTGAATCTCGAGAACATTATTTAGAAGTGTGATGTCTTCGGCAATATTCATCAGCGAGTCGAGTGCTACCCGACGGCGAATAGATAATTACAGAATTCGCCCATCAGGCGGCGCTAGGGAGACTAAAACTTCAAATTCATGTTAGGTAAAGTTTATTAATTTAGGAAAATGACGTTTTCTTTAATGTAATATAAGTCACAATTGAAGTTTTATAGCACGCTACAAGTGCAATCTAGGTTGTATGAGTGGCTATAAAACCATTATAAAGCCAAAATTGTTACTGGGGCAAGGACTATTTAATGATGTAATGATTAAATTGGATATCACCCTCAAGGCGGCGCTGGTGAGCACAAACTTTTTTATTTCAATATCCCAAAATAGGAAGGTGGGAAAAAATTTGGGAGGACTATCAAATTGATTTTTATTGTAAGAATTATTTTTCCTTAGAAAACCTTACAGAATGATTCTGTTTCACTATCCTGCATCAAACAAAAATTTAAAAATGTATCATCATAAGTTTTCAAGTAATTTCCATGATCATTAGTGGAAATTGGTGGGTTGGAAAAAAAATTGGGAGGACGATAAAATTGATTTTTATAGAAAGAAATATTTTTGTTTACGAAACCTTGCAGGATGATTTTGTTTGCCTATCTTGTATCCATCAGAAGAAGAAAATGTTATTGCCTTGTGTTTTCAAGAAATTTCCATGATCACCAGTGGAAATCGGTGGGTTGGAAAAATTGAGAGGACAGTAAAATTGATTTCTATTGAAACAATTATTGTTGCTTAGGAAACCTTGCCGGATGATTTTGTTTGCCTATCCTGTATCCATCAGAAGAAGAAAATTTTATTGCCTTAAGTTTTCAAGAAATTTCCATGATCACCAGTGGAAATTGGTGGGTTGGAAAAAATGGGAGTACGATCAAATTGATTTTTATAGAAATAATCCTTGCAGAATGATTCTGTTTCCCTATCCTGCTTCTATCAGAAGAAGAAAATTTTATTGCCATGTGTTTTCAAGAAATTTCCATGATCAGTAGTGGAAATGGGTGGGTTGGAAAAATTGAGAGGACAGTAAAATTGATTTCTATTGAAACAATTGTTGTTGCTTAGGAAACTTTGCCGGATGATTTTGTTTGCCTATCCTGTATCCATCAGAAGAAGAAAATTTTATTGTCATGTGTTTTCAAGAAATTTCCATGATCACCAGTGGAAATTGGTGGGTTGGAAAAAATGGGAGGACGATCAAATTGATTTTTATAGAAAGAAATATTTTTGTTTACGAAATCTTGCAGAATGATTCCGTTTCCCTATCCTGCATCAAACAAAAATTTAAAAATGTATCGTCATGTGTTTTCAAGAAATTTCCATCCCAAGCAGCACTTGCAACATGTTCTAGAAAAACAACAAAAGTTATATGTTGTATTACAATGACAACAGAATTGCAAAAAACCTGTTTTAATCCACCTAGAGGTGCAATTGTGCCTTTCTCATTTCTACAAACTATGATTCAATACCTGGTTCGTACAATATAACATTATGGAAATGTCTTTCATTCTTATTACACTTGGTAAGTATATATAAGAGCACCTTTTTGCATTCATCGCGGTATCGGTTTGAATCGAAGTTTTCTATGTGATCGCACTCCACAACCCGTAACTCCGGAGCCGGAAGTCGGATGGAGATGGAATTTAATATCAGTTTTCATTTGAGACTAAGTTGATCAAATCTGTCTAGCCATTTTCGAGAAACCAATATAACCGTTATTCTGAATTTTGATGCTTCCGGATCCGTCGATGGTGGCCAGTGTGGCCAAAGAGACTTTGAATGACTGTTGGTGACCTAGATCTACAAATTCAACAGTTGTGTTTACATTTTGGAAAAAATTCACCTTTTTACATTCATCGCAGAATTCGTTAGAATCGGGATTTGCTGCGTGATCGTACGTATCACCCTGTAATTCAGGAACCAGAGCTCGGATCCACACAAAATTCAACAGCAGCTGATGGACCTTTCATTTAAAATCAAGTTTGTCAAAATCGGTTCAGAAAATTCCGAGAAACCGATGTGGACAAATCAACAAATTTTGTTTTGTAACCATACTCTTCAACTAGTAATCCGGAACAAGATGTCGGTTGAAAATGAAATTCAGTAGCAACCTATGGAAATATTATACCTTTCATTTGAATCTTAGTTTGTAAAAATCGGTTCAGCCATCTCCGAGAAACCGATGTAAACATTTTGTTAACAAATCCGCACATACACACACATACATACATACATACATACACACACACATACACACATACATACACACAGATATTTTGCGATCTCGGCGAACTGAGTCGAATGTTATATGAGACTCGGCCCTCCGGGCCTCGGTTAGAAAGTCGGTTTTTGGAGCAATTGCATAACCTTTCTATATGAGAATGGCAAGAGAATAATATTTAATTAGCTTAATCAGCATGAGTTCAATGTTATCTTCATGTGATTATATTTTGAAATGTTGGTGGAATGGGTTTGAAAAAGGAGGGAATGGGGGGTTAGTAGAATGGGAGTGGAGGATGCGTCTGAAATTTTTCATCTTATTTCGGTATACGGGGTGGATGAAGGAAATGCGGGTGCACAGTGGCGGGTCTTCAAACAAAAGTCGGTCAAAACCTCAAATGTTACCTAATTTGGCTGAAAATCACAATTTAAGCTAATTTTGAGGTGCTGAGCTCATTTTTGATGTCAGAAGTAGAAAAATATTAAATGCATTTTTCCATACAGTGTCATTGAACCTTTCTTGTAACTAAGATCCTGTTTTCATGATAGATTTTCCATTACTGTACACCAATGTAAGCAATATCATAAAAAATGAAGAACACTACTTTAAATCCATTGTATAACGTGTTGGTTTACTGTAGATTGTCTAACTATTTCACACAAAACACCATGCGCCTCCATATCAGCAACAAAGCTTCAAAATCTCCTTAAACCTTTTTGCGCACCTGGGCGCAGAACGAGACCATGATATTCGAAAAGTAGAGGTTATTTCCCATAGAATGTGTACTATGTGACCGTTCCGAAATGATTCCGAAATTTCTACACAATACATTAGGGAAAGAAGTATTTTTGATCTGACCACCTCAAACATATTTAAATTAAAAAATCATAATTCCAAGCAAAGTTACCAAATATATTTTATTCACTAACCAAGTTTTTTCGTTCCTCTACAGAATGAAACTAGTTGTGCTAAAATCGGACCAAAATCAAAAGAGCATTTGAAGTGAACAGAGTAATGGTGGTTTCGGAAATGAAAATCAATAAAAAGTCCGGACTTTGCTACGTTTAAACTCATCTTAAAAATCGCATTCTTAGCCAATGGTCACAAAATTTTGAATATACACCATTCAATACATGAGAAATTTAGAAAAAATATAAAATATCAATATTTCAAAAATAAATTTTTGAGGTTTTGGCCAGCCTCCAGCCACTGTGGGGCGTGAGGGTGGTCCAAGGGGAGGGGAGTGATGAAGGAGGAAGGTGTAAGGGCAAGGCGGGGGATAGGCGGCGACGCAATAGTCAACTGCATATTTTGCCTTCCATTTGAGACTTGGTTTGAGAAAATCGGTTCAGTCATCACCGCAGAACCGATGCGACTTTAATTGTGGAATATGCCCGGAATTCCGGACTTCCGGAATCGTCGATAGTGGACAATATATTCAAAGAATGTTTGATTGGCAATCAGTGATCTAGATCTGCGATTAGAAGTAATTTGGTGACCATTTCAATAGTTTTTAGCCTCTGAGGTATTATGATTGTACCGATTTATATGGGAAATTCCAGTGTATCCTTACTAACACCCCTGAAACTCCGGAAGCAAGGGTCAGAACCGAATGAAATTCAGCAGCAGTCGACGGTATTACTGTATCTTTCATTTGAAATCAAGTTTGTAAAAATCGGTAGAGAATTCGTTGTGGAATGAGTGTGATATTAGCTTAGGAACTTGGCGGGTTCCCCGGGGGCGTCGTGAACCGTCATAGGTGGCCAATGTGGTCAAAGCTGCTTTAATTGATCATTAGTGATCCAGACCCGCAAACTAGAGTAATGTTACATCAATTTTGATATGTTTTACATCATTTTAACATCATGGTGGAACCAGTTTATATGGGAATTTGCTATGTGACCGCACTCTTCAACCCGTAACTCCGGAACCGGAAGTCGGATCAACTAAAAATTCAATAGCAGCTTATGGGAGCGTTATACCTTTCAGATGAAACTAAGTTTGCGAAAATCGGTTCAGCCATCTCTGAGAAAATTGTGTGAGTTTAAATGACACACACACATACACACACACATACATACACACAGACATTTGCCGATCTCGACGAACTGAATCGAATGGTGTATGACACTCGGCCCTCCGGGCCTCGGTTAAAAAGTCGATTTTTACAGTGATTGCATAGCCTTTCTTTATATGAGAAAGGCAAAACATGACTGTTGCATGTGTGAAACACAGCTGCTGCACGTTACATCTTAGTTATTTATTTGTGGTGCTAATGTTTTCTGAAACAATCAACTTTGACACATATTATTGATGTTTTTGCAACGTGTTTGTGTCTCTACTACACAGCTAAAACAATTTTGTTGCAAGCATCATCGCGAAAACTGGAGATGACATTATTATTCAACTTGTCAGCAAATTTGATTCCGGATACACTTATAAAACTTTTACTCAACTTCAGTTTGTAACATGGTAGAAATAAAAACAACCGCCATATTTATTGATAGAATGAATTCTTTCTCGATAAAAGTTGCTGACGAACAGTTAAAATGCATAGATTTTTTGATCGGTACCCAAAATTTTCATCATGCTTCAAATTTTTGATTACTCTCGAAAAAAGCATATTTGAGCACAGTTTTTGCGTACGATAAATAATTCACAAAATAAGTATAAAATTTATTGAGTTTATATCAACGTTGTTTTAAGGCCCTTTAAAAATATCAAAGTATTTTCAAAAATTACTCGATTTAATTTTGTTGGTTATCCATTTTCACCCACATTAATGAAATTGTCATATTTGAATGTGAACATAATATTTATACTTTGTTTGCATAACAATTTCATGAAACACATTAGGTGAACAGGTTTGGCATCACTGGAAGCGATGTGTTGTTTTTCTGTTGCTCCGATTAAAAATGAAATTTTAATGTGAATGCTGTGTCAAAAAGTGTTAGAAAAGCTATACACATGAAGTTCGAGTGCAAATATTACCGTGTGAAGTGAAGAACAAGTGCAAACAAATGGTTTTAGTGCTAAAAATAATTCTATGTCAAGTGCGTGGACAGCGCGCTGCGCCGTTTGTCAACGCTGCATACAAGCGAAGAATTCATATTGATATGCAGTCTTCGATACAAGGGAGTATTTTGTTTGTGTTTGTTTTTTTGCCTTTCTCATATAAAGAAAGGCTATGCAATCACTGTGAAAATCGACTTTTTAACCGAGGCCCGGAGGGCCGAGTGTCATACACCATTCGATTCAGTTCGTCGAGATCGGCAAAAGCCTGTGTGTGTATGTATGTGTGTGTGTATGTGTGTGTGTGTCATTTAAACTCACACAATTTTCTCAGAGATGGCTGAACCGATTTCCGCAAACTTAGTTTCATCTGAAAGGTATAACGCTCCCATAAGCTGCTATTGAATTTTTAGATGATCCGACCTCCGGTTCCGGAGTTACGGGTTGAAGAGTGCGGTCACACAGCAAATTCCCATATAAACTGGTACCACCATGATGTTCAAATGATGTAAAACATATCAAAATTGATGTAACATTACTCTAGTTTGCGGGTCCGGATCACTAATGATCAATCAAAGCAGCTTTGACCACATTGGCCACCTATGACAGTTCATGACGCCCCGGGGAACCCGCCAAGTTCCTAAGCTAATATCACACCCATTCCCCAACGAATTCTCTACCGATTCTCACAAACATGGTTTCAAATGAAAGACACAGTAATACCATTGAATGCTGCTGAATTTCATTCGGTTCTAACTCTTGCTTCCGGAGTTTCAGGGGTGTTAGTAAGGATACACTGGAATTTCCCATATAAATCGGTACAATCGTAATAACTCAGAGGCTAAAAACTATTGAAATGGTCACCAAATTACTTCTAATCGCAGATCTAGATCACTGATTGCCAATCAAACATTCTTTGAATATATTGTCCACTATCGACGATTCCGGAAGTCCGGAATTCCGGGCATATTCCACAATTAAAGTATTGGTTCTTCGGTGATGACTGAACCGATTTTCTCAAACCAAGTCTCAAATGGAAGGCAAAATATGCAGTTGAGTATTGCGTAGCCCCCCCCCCGCCTTGCCCTTACACCTCCCTCCTTCATCACTCCCCTCCCCTTGGACCACCCTCACGCCCGGATTTCCTTCATCCACCCCGTATACCGAAATAAGATGAAGGATTTCTGACGCATCCTCCACTCCCACTCTACTAACCCCCCATTTCCTCCACTTTCAAACCCATTCCACCAACATTTCAAAATATAATCACATGAAGATAACATTGAACTCATGCTGATTAAGCTAATTAAATATTATTCTTTTGCCTTTCTCATATAGAAAGGTTATGCAATTGCTCCAAAAACCGACTTTCTAACCGAGGCCCGGAGGGCCGAGTCCCATATAACATTCGACTCAGTTCGCCGAGATCGCAAAATATCTGTGTGTATATATGTATGTATGTGTGTTTGTATGTGTGTATGTATGTATGTGTGTATGTGCGGATTTGTTAACAAAATGTCCACATCGGTTTCTCGGAAATGGCTGAACCGATTTTTACAAGCTAAGGTTCAAATGAAAGGTATAATATTCCCATGGGTTGCAATTGAATTTCATTTTCAACCGACATCTTGTTCCGGATTACGAGTTGAAGAGTATGGTTACAAAACAAAATTTGTTGATTTGTCCACATCGGTTTCTCGGAATTTTCTGAACCGATTTTGACAAACTTGATTTTAAATGAAAGGTCCATCAGCTGCTATTGAATTTTGTGTGGATCCGAGTTCTGGTTCCTGAATTACAGGGTGATACGTACGATCACGCAGCAAATCCCGATTCTAACGAATTCTGCGATGAATGTAAAAAGGTGAATTTTTTTCCAAAATGTAAACAAAACCGTTGAATTTGTAGATCTAGGTCACCAACATTCATTCAAAGTCTCTTTGGCCACACTGGTCACCATCGACGGATCAGGAAGCATCCAAATTCAAAATAACGGTTATATTGGTTTCTCGAAAATGGCTAGACAGATTTGATCAACTTAGTCTCAAATGAAAGGTGTTGCGTCCCCGGAAACCGATATTAAATTCCATCTCCATCCGACTTCCGGCTCCGGAGTTACGGGTTGTGGAGTGCGATCACATAGAAAACTCCGATTCAAACCGATACCGCGATGAATGCAAAAAGGTGCTCTTATATATACTTACCAAGTGTAATAAGAATGAAAGACATTTCCATAATGTTATATTGTACGAACCAGGTATTGAATCATAGTTTGGAGAAATGAGAAAGGCACAATTGCACCTCTAGGTGGATTAAAACAGGTTTTCAGAGAGGCATTTGCCTGCTGTACTGTGACGTCACCTCTAAGATTGGATGGTTTTATGCCGGAGGTTCTCCGGAGAAAACCTGTATTCCTCAATATATTTCTTTTTACGTCTGGTGGGAGACCGATGTGAGATGGAGCAAGTTTTTTTTGTTTCTGCTTCCGTGTGAACCGGAGTAACTGAAAGCAGAGAGCTTGTACTGAAACAAACCTAATGTTTTGGTAGTTTAAATGCTCTCTGAAATGCACATAGATTAAATTGTGTCATTTTTTTGCTGTAGTACACCATTTTAAAATAACTATAGCAAATGTAAGAAGCGATCGTTTGTTAATTTCACCTCTGTATTGGTCAGCACCGTTTTACAGATAAATTTTTTGCGAATTGTTAGAATTAAAGCTGAAAGCGGGGGGGGGGGGTGTACTTGTCTAATTTTTGAGGCTACCCAAGTAACAATTGCAGTTTTATAGCACGATACAAGTGCAATCTAGGTTTTATCAGTAGCTATAAAACTACCATAAAACATCAATTGTTACTATGGTAAGGCTTTTCATGCAATCATTAGGGAATGTAATTTCTCGTTGAGAGAGCGCGGTTTGAATCGAAAGTTTGTTTTGCAATTGCCTTGCACGAATTTATTGATCATTTCAGGAAAATGTTTGTAATTGTGGTTAAGTGGATCAACGGGATCAATAGCCTGAAGGATTCAAGCAAGCAAAAAATGCTATTAGTGTCAGAAGTTTAAAAAAGAACTCGATATATATTTGTTGAATGCGAAACGAAGGATACATGCAGGGTGTTGGTGCATTGTGGTTGATTTTTAGCAGTCATTTTTACAAAAAATGCATAAAAATTACACATTCAGAAGCGGTGTGGATATTGATAAATCGGTATATCTAGCAACACTAACCTCAGTACAGTATTAGGTTTTACACCAGGGTTGTTAATACGATACATTTTGCACGATAATTTATCGGCGTTACTCGTTAACGATAATGTATCGTCATCGGAAACTCCGTTAACGATAATGTATCGTCGCCTTCATCGTCATCGTCGATAATTGTATCGTCGTTTTCATCGTCATCGTCGGTTCATCGGTTATCGCGATACATTTTGCGTTACTTTCCCATTTATTGGAGTTGAAGTTGATCCGGTTAATTTTCAATTGTTTAGAAATAAATACCTATTGAAGGACATGTTGTTGGCAGTTGAAAATCAATAGTTTTGGACATTTTCTATGCACAGGGGGGTCCAACGATGCGTCAAAATGAAATAATTTAAACTTTTCGGGAAAGTGTATTATATTGAAGGGAAAGTTGTTGGCAATTGGAAATCAATAATTTTGGACATTTCAATGCGCAGAAGGGTCCGACGATGTGTCAAAATTGAATTTTTCAACTTTTCGAGTAAGTTTGTGTACAGAAGAGTCCCGTGCACAGTGTTTCCAAGCGGCAAAAAGGTGATCAAAATTGTTTTGACCATGAAGAAAACAAATTTTGAGCTATTGTGTAATTAGTAATTTATAGCACGCAAAATTGTAGTGTATTGAAAAAAAACTTCTAAACCACTATTATAAGGCTATTCACAAATTACACTACACATTTTAGTGGTGTGGTGATTAACAGATTTTATTATAATTTTAATTTAAACTATAAGATTCCGGATTTAAAAAAAGAGAATATACATACACATTTCCAATGTTTGATTACATTTTCTAGTTAGGAAGCTTTTAGCCCCCTCCTCCGTTTCTTCTCTACACTATGTAACAAGATGCTTCATTCTTCCTTCTTTTACCCTTAAATATGTAGTGTAATTTATGAACGGCCTCATAATAGAGTTTTAGTCGGTTTTTTGAATACAGTGAAGACCCGTTTTTATCAGCCCCTTGGCGAATTTTAGGCTGATAAAACGATGACATTGGCAAAATCGGCACATATTTTTTCTGGTTCTGAAGAGACGAAGTCGAAACGCAAACACCTGGACTAACATATTTTTTCTTTCTTTTTAATAAATCGGAGCGGTTAAAATATTCTTTTTTAGTCCCTCGACAAAGCCTCATAACCCGTTCTGATCATTTAGTAAAAATTTCTCTTAAGGAGGTCTTACAGTACAGTATTATTATTTTTGTATATTTTGCATCTCTAAGATAAGAAAAATATGCTAAAGAAGGAATTTACTCGAATTTGACTTGAACGTAGGTTGGAGCCCACCAAACGATTTTGTTAGTGTTTGTTTTGCTTTTTGGACACAACATTCGATAATTTCTAAGTTGTAAGAGATACAAATAAACTTACATTATTAAAATTCTGTATTTTCTTATGCTGAACAAAATCTTGGAACATTTTGAAATTCTACAAAATTACCAGGAAAAGTATTTTTAAAAAAGCAATTTTCAGGGGTATATCAAAGAAATCTCCACAAATGTAATTTAAAATCGACAGATAGACACATAGTCTCTTCAGCGAAGTTAATACTTAAGATATTCTCAACAACTTTGCCAAAGAAAGCTTTTTTATTTTCATAAATGACCAAACAAAAACTTGCTGCTCAGCTTTAGAGGGATTAATCACCCAACTAATACTTTTTAAATGCAAAAAAATATAAATAAACTTTGCTGAAGACACTATAGCTAAAAAATGTTTTTCGTGGTTCAAAGAATTTATTTCACCTTTTTGCCACTTTGGAAACACTGTGCACTGGTGGATCCTCCTGTGAATTGAAAATGTCCAAAACTATCGATTTTCAACTGCCAACAACCTGCCATTCAATATAAAAAGTTCGCGAAAAGTTGAAAAAATTTGTATTTTGACGCACCGACGGTACATTGAAAATGCCTAAAACTATTGATTTTCACTTACCAATAACTTCTTCAATATAATAAACTTTCCCTAAAAGTTGAAAAAATCCATTTTGACACATCGTAGAACCCCCTGTGTATTGAAAATGTCCAAAATTATTGATTGTCAACTGCCAATAACTTTCCCTTCAATATAAAACTCTCCCGAAAAGTTGACAAAAAATTCCATTTTGACTCATCGTCGGACCCCCCTGTGCATAGAAAATGTCCAAAACTATTGATTTTCAACTGCCAACAACATGTCTTCCAATAGTTATTTATTTCAAAACAATTGAAAGTTGACCGCATCAACTTCAACTCCAAAAAACGGGAAAGTAACGCAAAATGTATCGCAATAACCACCGATGAATTATCGACGATGACGATGAATCCGACGATAAATTATCGTTAACGGAGTTTCCGATGACGTTGACGGGTGGTTAACGTTATCGACGATGACGATTAATTATCGATTAACAACCCTGTCATCGACTCGAACTTTTAAAGTCACGACGATTATGCTAAGGGGAGGACTATGAGAGTAGCTTTGGTTGAGGCGCCAGAGTACCATCTGGAATCGCCGGACCGAAGACCGTGAGCAGACTAGTTACACCGTCAGGAACTAGATCGAGTGAAGCGCCAGCGGTTGGTCGTCGAGTTTTGAGCGAACCGGAAGCAGCGAACCAGAAGCTACGCTCCATCCGGTATCGCCGAACCAACATCGCCAAGTACTGGCTGGCCATTTGAGTAGGATTTATGGACTATCCGAGTAGATTGCGACAAAACTGGGAGCTAAATGACTCACGCAACGGGCATCGGTATCGGGAGAAATTCCTCCGCTGAGGAATAAATGACTCACTGAGATGACTCGCGAAAACAGGAACTAAATGGCTCACAGAAACGGGAGCCACATGGCTCACGAAAGTTCACCATTGCGATTAACCGAATAGGTATTCGGAGCTAAACGGCTCGAATGTATGCTCTATTGTATCATTTTGTCATAACTTGTCCTGGACAATATATAATCATTTTTATACAAGGAGATACCTTAAGTACCACCATTAAAACTGAAATATATTGTTAAAATCATGTAAATGGAACAAGCAAATGGAAATTTCAACAAAAGAAATATCTCGTGATCTCGATCTTGTGCAGGGTATCTATCTTTGGAAAACCTGTTCGGAAGATCAAGAGCTGTGAAAGACCAAATAGTTTTCAACTCTACCACTAGGTAGTGCCAGAGATCATGCTATTTTTGAGTTCACTGTATCTCAAGACCGAATCAGTCGCCGCGATATAACGCTTTGATGCAGTCTCGTGGGGCAGAAGGAAGGAAGAAAAGTAAGGGCTGTTTTAAGTGGTTATGCACGAAAGTGAGTCACAGCCAGTGTCAATGCACTTTTTAAACTTTTCAACTTTACTATAATAAACACACATATAGACATTTTCACATCTCGACGAACTGTGGTATATGACGCTCAACACTCCGGGTCTAGCTTGACAAGTCGAGTTTCAGAGTGATTGCATTCCTTATACGAAAAAGGCAAATATGAACTGATAATTCGTATACGTTTCATAAATCCATACGACTGCACAACAAGATGGGGGAAAATGCAAGTATTTTGAAGATGTACACGGAACAGAGCCAAATGACTATCATGTACCAAACAAACAAATTTACAAGTTTTCAAACACAAGCAATAAACCAAACCTGCCGTTTCCACTAGAGCTCGAAAAATTATAGTATGCACAGAATGTACGTTCGCCAGTCCATATGTAAAATGCTACAATCCTATTTCTGTACATTGTAGCGCGCACGACGTTGCTACGGAATCAGTCTGCCCAATCGTCCCACCTTTCCGAACAAATGGCTTAAGCGCCACCTCTTTCGAGGACCATTTGTCGTGCTTTAGGGTTGCCCGACCAGAAACCCAGCCTCAGGGCGGGTCGATATAGTGAAGGTTTGGAGGAACGACCTAGCAGACGCAACTGAATCGAGAGGTACTCAGTTTCATGCATCAAATTACCCACGAATTAACCCAAAGAAGTTCACTTTCCTATCCCAAAATACCTAAGAACACCACTCGTATTGTCTCATCACTGGAAGAATGCCTCAAAACCCAAATAACTAAACTGAAAAGAGACTCGAGTGGTGGGGCTAAGATTCCCAAGTAGCCCACTTGGAGTAAATATCACCAAAAAACTACAAAACTACAACGACGCGAAACATGAGATACCTCTTCAAATTCGTAATCTCTATGGGAACATGGCTAACATGACGACATTAACACTAAAACATTATTTACCGGAAGAACAATTAACATGACTAATTTATTTAAGTAACTGGCATTTTCAAAAACTTAACCTAGGATTTTTTCTACGGTGTTGCCTATATTATTTTTGTTCCCTACTGTGTGCGGGGGAGCGATCGCTATTTCCTACCGGGCTAACGTGCCATAATGTTGCCGAACTTTTGTTTGCCGGGTGCGTGTATCGGCTAAACTTTCACCATGCGCATGGATTTTGTGGTAGGTGTACTTACAGTCTTTTTCGTTGCTTGCCCACTCACATTCGCACTACTGCGAAGACTGTCCTGATGCGGCGATGCGGTGGCGGCGATGTATCTACACCGGCGGTGATGAATCTGCGCAGGCGGCGATTAAGGATGTGCCGGATGACTATAGATGTTCCTCTGCGTACAGGATGGATAACTGCTGGCAGTGTCGGAACGCCGGACAAGCTGCCAGCAACAAAATACGTGCACACCGGATGGTCGTGACGTTAAACTTTGGTGTGCAAACGTTTGATGAATCGTCGCACTTCTGGCTTTTCGGTTGCAGCGCCAGAATATCCCAAACTAGCGCGTGGGTCTAGAGCGCGTCGGTGGGCGAAGGGCGGTGTGGCGGGCCGATGAATAGTGCCAATCTAAACGGTAGAATAAAAGCCGTCGCACGGCTATTCGATGCCGTGAATTCATTGTCTCTTTTTTATAGAGTACCATTGTATGTTACCTTTTTAATTTTCCGCTAACGCACACGAAATTTCCGCACTTCCTACTACTTGACTTGACGCAACACCTAATAACAAACTAATTACTGAATTTTAAAGACATCTCATATTTAAATTTGACAAACCTTCGACACACTACGGGAAAAATTCAAACAACACGCACTCTAGCCTCTTTCACGGTCTAGATTGAAATGAATGAGAAGCTATTCCTAAACCCTCAGATAAACGATTTTTGGTTCTAGATACCCGGAAGTACGTAATTTTACCGAAGTAAAACTCGTATTTCGAAAAACGAACTTCTTGGACAATTGATTCTGAATCGCTATCTCATTCCCTCTCGAAACATTTGCATCATACCATTACGCGCCAATACCCTCACTTGCGTTCAAATAGTTTTTTCTGGTCGGGCGGTTGATAAGACAACGACAAAGAGGTCCGTTCGGCGACCGACACTTGCTCTAGTTTGTGCAATCGTGAGACAGATTGGGAAAGAGAAAAAACGTGCGTGCGCGAGCGGATAGTACGTTTTAGCCGCCTAGTGTTCATTCTTCCTTCTACGGAATGGAAGAAGTAAACACATATTTGCAACAGGGAACTTGGGTTACTGAATTTGGAAGTTATTTTGACTTCTGATACACGTGATCGCTACAACATTGTTATCGTTACTTTGACCAATTTTCATGCATTTTGTGTAAAGTCGGTCCATGTGCCACTACGACGGTACGAAAGCTATCCAAGCAACCAAAAGTTCGGATAATACCTAAAAGTACTCCTTAATGTTCATATTAAGTTCTTAGTGATCATGCAAGCTTTTATTGGGAATTTAGAAACAGTGTAAACCGCTATTAGAAATTGTACTGTTCGGAAAATTATTTAAAACGAAAAACTTAACCATCCCTTTCTTATATGAACTTTTGATTGATTCAATAAAGTTAGCTTGAATTGCTTTAGTAAAACAACCCCGTTATCCGAAATCACCCTGCGGAAACGTCCACGAGAACGATGTAGGAAAATGTAAAATGAAAAAAAATATGCTTTTTTTGTTTTAATAAAAATAAATTTTTATTTTTTGTTTGCCACCCCCTTCAGAAAAAATTGTACTTGGACATTGTTTACGCACATTCAAGCGTCTGTGGAGGTGTCGGATCTGTCTTGACTAGGCAACTGTTCGATCACGGCGGAGAAAAACTCGCGGGTACGATTTTCACTATAACGCTTTATTGGACGGACTAAACGATAACTGGCGAACACATTATAATACGAATTAATAATTTACGACTAACATGTATTCACGAACCAACTTAAACGTACAATATATTAACTAAAGAACGTCTGATGAACAAACCCTTTTCTGACCGGAAACACATACTGACGACGATATATGACTGACAGAAAGGCAAAATATTCTCACTACCACTACGCTGAATCAATCTGATCTAAAGGGCATGACGATGGCACTTATGTTGTGGGTACAGTGAAACCCTATTACTGTGTTGATAAGAAATAGGACATAGGCGCAAACATACCGCCCGCCTTGAAAGACGTTACTTTCAACACTACATATTGCTAACCTGACTTGTATATTTAGCCTTACTGCTAATATATTTCTATGTGAATGCTGTACTTATTTTCTATATGCTGATCATGTGATCAATTGACCGAAGTCGCACTAAAGTTGCCTGCCTTGCGATCTGGTACTCGGTGTTCAGTGGTGTACCATGGGCGTCGAGGACGGGAGACTTGAATTCAACTCCGTCAACTGCTATGCAGCCGGCGTCGATAAGACAAGACCCGAGCGACTCCGCTGGTCTCACCACTCGTGTCTGCTTATGTTGATGCTGATGATTTTGTTGGTTATATGCTGGACTACGATGCTGGTGTCACACGACCATGTTGCTGCAATAAGCTGTGCCGACTGCCGTACCTTTGCGACAAACCTTTTGACGCTTCTGCATGCTACACACACGCTGGGTTTCATACTATGTGGATTTCTTCTCCTGCTGTGTTGATTCCTTTCGATGACCTCCTCCACCCCCGTGCTGTCGATTCAAATACTGCTTCGGCAATGATGACATAATAGTGATGCTTCCTCTTGTAAGTTGATATGTCGTAGTCTGCATCAGTACCTGCATAGGAAAACGGATCAATGTCTGTTATCATTCATAAAGCGTTAAATACTTATCTCGGGATTATGTTGGGATGGCAGTCCTAGTTTTTTCAACCAGAACCGCGCCATCCCTAATTGCCTTGTTGCTGGTACCTCGAAACCACTTCTAGCGTGTGGTTATAAACTGACAAACGTTGGCTGTGCTTGGTACTGGACGTTGTTTGCTTCATGGCCATCGTGTAGATGCAGTGGAGGGGTGGAGGGGTAGCAATACTCCGATGCTTCTGATTTGCATGCATGACTGTTGGCTGGTTACTACCGCTAAGCGGCTGGTCTGGTTGTGTACTCGCGGGATTATTCGGCTGAAACGGTTACATTATGCTGGAAACTACTGGTCGCCTTCTGATTGTTCAGTGGGTCTGTCTCGCTGACAGGCTGACGTTGGTGTCCAGGCTTCAGCGGGCTAATGCCGACTAACACCGTATTTGATTTGCTGGTGATCCTGTCCAGCTGACTGGCTGATGACTTTATATTCGCTGGAATATAAGAATGGGTGCTTTTTAAAGAGTAAAAAAATATAATAGAAGAACTTCCCTGGAACGGAGGTCTCGTGGCCTCCGCGGTCACCCTCGGCGACGTTGACCGCTGCGACAACGTCGATGAAACCTTAATCGTTAATGCGAGAGCGTTTCTCCTTTCTCTGCAATCGTGTCGGTTGTTTGCAGATCTGCGATGTTTCAAAAAGGGCTTCGACTGATAATGATTTCCGGAGTGTATACTGTCTGCAGAAACAGTGTGACGTTGTGGTTTGGCTCGTTTCTCGTTGTTTAGACGTGAAGTTTCAAACGTATCGATATGCGAAGAGGTTTCAATTAGAGTGTGTAGAGTCTGAGTAGTCCAGGCTTGGCTGAACATATACTCCAGTGTCACTCACCTGGACAAAATTAAACGAAGACTGCCTCTTCTGAATACCCGATTGCGATAGATCTCGTTGATTTTCTTTCTGCTGATTTTCCTGCGCTCGATGGGATATTGCTGTGCTACAACGATTTCATGAAGGTTCCAATGGTATTGACCACGAAGAGCTCCGAAGGGGTTCAACCCCAGACTTGTTGCTGTATACGATGGTGCTTAGATTGGTTGCTGTACTACGATGATTTTCGCGAAGGCTCCAGTGAAAGTGTTCACTGGACTGTTGCTGTGTAACCTTCCGAACGAGCTCCGGCGGGTCTCGACCCCCGGACTCAATCCCAACGTTTCCTCTGTGTTGGAATCATCAACAGTAACTTGTTGATGCGATGTATACGTTAGCGGTATTGGGGGTGCATTTCCAATTTACTGGAACTCAGTCCAGCTCCGATACACATCATGTGCAACGGACTACAGGGGCATTCACAGCCGAAATGGTTCGACACCGAACCTGGTTGAATTGCGCTAAATTCAACCCGTGAAAATGCACCCGAGATGGGTGAGGACAAATACCACCAACGCTGTAGTACCGTCTGCATAACTTCTTTTCTTGGTCCAGTCTGTTGTTTAAACTGGTATTGACCTTGCTTGGTTTCCAACGACCAATCATTGGCTTGGCCAATGCAAGATAACGGACAATGTGCAATGATCCATCATTGCGCAGGATAATATGACGTCACAGTGGTTTGGCGAGAATAAATGTACGCCAGCTTTTCCCAAACAATGAGCAATGGACACATTTGAACTTAAACTCTCTTTATTAACAATCTTACTTCTGGTTATCAGATAACCGCACTGCTGATTTAACGACTGTATGCTGCGCACGGATGATCGACTTTCATGATCACTAACGCCATTTATAACGGCCAAAGCAGATCGAAAATGAAAATAGCAGTTGTGAAACCTAAACAACAGCATCTCTTGATTGCCCTTTTATTCGATGTGAACGGATATTGATGGTTATTAAAACACATCACGTAAAGTAACAAGTTTCAATTTTTGCGTTTCAAATGAAAACTGCTGATAACTTCGATGCACTCCAAGCATCTGAACACTTCGAGACATTGGCCGGTAGAGTTACACCAGCACTTTGTGTTGCACTCATCGAACTGAAACCACCGTTCTACAGGGTGGTTGACTGTAGCTTGCGCAAATTTCACATTCGAATTGTAGAAGCCGACTGTATTTCCAAGAGCCAGGTAGTAATCCACCACATCAAATTGGCATCAAATGGAAAGGTGGGAACTTTTTCAACGGTATATTTTGCATCACATTTTCAGAAAATTTTTCATGGTTTAACCATCACGACTGTTAGAGATTGTTTCACAGGCATGTTGTTTGCAAACAAAATGGCGATGTCACCATCACCCACGCTTTATTGGACGGACTAAACGATAACTGGCGAACACATTATAATACGAATTAATAATTTACGACTAACATGTGTTCACGAACCAACTTAAACGTACATTCTAAAGAACGTGTGATGAACAAACAGTATTGACTAAATAACGATAAAGTGTAAACACAAGAACGTGCCCGAACTGCTGTGAGCTAGGCTTTTATAGACCTGCTGTTCTCTTTGATGACTGTAGATTAGTTCAACCGGAAACCCTTTTTTGACCGGAAACACATACTGACGACGATATATGACTGACAGAAAGGCAAAATATCCTCACTACCACTACGCTGAATCAATCTGATCTAAAGGGTATGCCGATGGCACTTATGTTGTGGGTACAGTGAAACCCTATTACTGTGTTGATAAGAAATTGGACATAGGCGCAAACAGACATAATTTTTAAAAAAGATTTGTAATAGCCTTAACTGTGTTTAAACATTGATGATACGTAAAACTTTTTTCCGTTTGTTCCGAGGACCGTGTATTTTAAGTTTCACCGGGTAGTGTACAAAAGCCCTACAAACTCGTAAATAAGATTTACGAAGTAACTCGTAACAAATCATCAACATCATCTCCTTTAGACAAAAAAAACCAGTGCTTGTCTAATCGTCAATCACACCCGCGCCGTGGTGAATTTATCTGTACGCGCACCTGACGTCACGTATAATTTAAAGAGCAAGAGATCTTAGTAACAATTGTGGTTTTATGATAGTTTTATAGCCACTGATAAAACTTAAATTGCCCTTGTAGCGTGATATAAAACTTCAATTGTTACTTGGGGAGCGCGGTTCTCTTGCACCAAAAGATCGGCGCCTGGCGGCAGTCATAGAATAAATTACCTACCACCGAAGAATGCGAGCTGACATGAAACGCAGCAGCTGCTACGCTTACAATGTCAGAACACAAACTAACGAATTTTTCTTATGTTCCCTTTTTATATGTGTTCCAGTTCATTCGATGAAAAAGTAGCAGTCCTAGCAACGCTCGCTGATTGGTCGAATTGTACCGACCAATCATGTATCAGATAATTAATGCTTTCATAAAATCCATTTTTCCGTTACTTTAAGTAATTGTACATCCTACGTAGTTGGATACAAAATTGTTGTACATATTTTCAATCAGATAGCGCAATAATCTTATTTTTTCATTCAGTACAATAGCAGATATTAACGTTTAAAAAATTGGGTAAAATATCGGCAGAATATTTTGAAACGGAACCCCTATATTGAAACGTTAGAAATATTCTACTTCAAAAACAACAGACAACTCGCTCCAACATTACTCGAATTTGATATGAGAGAAAAATCAAAATTATGGCGGGGGTGTGGTATTCCTGAGGAGTTTCGCCTACTATGATGTACATTTACATCGGTTTTACTTGGCATGGATGAAGGGTCAGTGGACATGAGTAAGACAGTTTTCTTTTTCCGATTCATGTTATATATGAATATCATTTTTGTTCCCAGCACAAAAATTTTATGCCAAGAATTAGAAATCGTCACATGTAAAGTCGCAGGCGTGTAAAGTACAACGGAAGTTTACTATATGTGACAAACTTCAAAATACACGATGCACTTCATGTCTGTAATAACCTCCCACGTAGTTGGACATAAAGTTTTTGTACTGAAAAGACAAATGACATCCTCACACGATGACATGAAAAGTTTATGCATAGAGTCGGGTCTCCTACTACGCGATTAACTGGGGGCGTGAAAAAGGAATCCGTGTTGTAGGATACCCAGAGCTTATGGGATTTCGCCTATTTGGAGCTGTGGCCGATTATTTCGTCCGCGTCAACATGTAGCGCCATACTGTCTTTGGCAAAGTTGTTTTACTCACTTGGGCCTATAACTTAGAGTCATTGGGTATCCGATTAGTTGAGAACTATGCCGCCAGAGGTACCTTGAAGAAAGAGTAAATAAATCGAACCTTTCGTCGTAATTCGACTGTCATCAAATGGATTCAATGTCAAATATATCAAGACCCTGATTATTGTGAAAGGTGGTGTCTTCGGGGAATTTGTAAAAGAAATCCAGAGCTTCTGGATGGTAGAAAGTATAACTCGCAATTGCTTCACAAGGCGGCGCTAGTGCTCATGCAAATATTCAACACATGAAAAAAATTCTATATCTCAACATCGTGATTAGATAGAGTAGTACTGTCTTCAGCAAAGTTGCTCGAGAGGTGAGGACTACCCAAGATTAGTTTAGAATACTCTCACTATGTGGCGCTAGTGAGCGAAGATGCTTTCAGCATGTGGTAGATAATCATATATCTCAAATGAAAGATGGTGTTTTCGGCAAAGTTCTTGAGGAGGTCAAAGGCTACTTGATTATGGATAGCTTAAAGTGGAATGGACCCGCCAGGTGGCACTGGTGAGCATTATTTTTCATATCCTTTATCTCGAGATCATGATCATTTGGAATGGTGGCGTCTTTGGCAATATTCACACTCAGATCGAGCTCTGTCCTAAGGCAAACAAATTAGTTCGTAACATGCCCACTAGGGGTCGCTAATGGAAATTTATTAACATTGTAGATGAGTAAAAATTTCTGAAGCGGCCTCACCCATTTTTCATAAAGTGGTGAATTTTGAAAAAACATGTTTTAATTTTATTGTTTAGGTACCCCTAAACATCTTCGTGAAATATTTTGTCGATATTCGAAATATGTATAATAGTTCTAGTTAATTGAAAATTTAAACACTTTTTGCCTTTCTCATATAGAAAGGTTATGCAATCACTCAGAAAAACGTCAACCTAATCCCGGCCCGGAGGGCCGAGTGTCATATCCCATTCGACTCAGTTCGTCGAGATCGGAAAAAGTCTGTATGTGTGTGTGTATGTATGTATGTGTGTGTGTATGTGTGTGTGTATGTGTGTGTATGTGTGTGTGTATGTATGTGCGTATGTGTCAAATAATGTCACTCATTTTTCTCAGAGATGGCTGGACCGATTTGCCCAAACTTAGTCTCAAATGAAAGGTGCAACCTTCCCATCGGCTGCTATTGAATTTTGGATCGATCGGAATTCTGGTTCCGGAATTACGGGTTTCAGAGTGCGGCCATACAGAAATTTCTCATATAAACTATAGGAAAAATTAAAAATAGAATTTTTATTTTTGATGCTAAATGTGTTCAAGGTGCATGAAACGTCGAGATTTGATGCAAACTCGAAAAAAAAATTTGACTACGATTCACTTTTTTGGATTTTGGCACATTTTTACCTTTCTCATATAGAAAGGTTATGCAATCACTCTGAAAAACGTCAACCTAATCCCGGCCCGGAGGGCCGAGTGTCATATCCCATTCGACTCAGTTCGTCGAGATCGGAAAAAGTCTGTATGTGTGTGTGTATGTATGTATGTGTGTGTAGGTGTGTGTGTATGTGTGTGTGTATGTGTGTGTGTATGTATGTGCGTATGTGTCAAATAATGTCACTCATTTTTCTCAGAGATGGCTGGACCGATTTGCCCAAACTTAGTCTCAAATGAAAGGTGCAACCTTCCCATCGGCTGCTATTGAATTTTGGATCGATCGGAATTCTGGTTCCGGAATTACGGGTTTCAGAGTGCGGCCATACAGAAATTTCTCATATAAACTATAGGAAAAATTAAAAATAGAATTTTTATTTTTGATGCTAAATGTGTTCAAGGTGCATGAAACGTCGAGATTTGATGCAAACTCGAAAAAAAAATTTGACTACGATTCACTTTTTTGGATTTTGGCACATTTTTGCCTTTCTCATATAGAAAGGTTA
>NC_080672.1:202574628-202579628 GCF_030247195.1 Topomyia yanbarensis | reverse complement strand
TTGGTCCATAGAAGATGTAAAAATGAACATTAGAAATGATTCATATATCGAACGTTAAATTATGGTTCATGGATATTTACAAAACGATCCATAAGAAAATAAAATGTTAAACGATCCATTAATATGTGCTTATGCACCAGAAAATTAAATTTAATGAATTCATGCGAAATTTTTGCTATTCGAACTAATAATAAAGTTTATTACATTTGGTTGTAATGTCAAACTACAACAAACAATGCATACATTATAGTTAAACTTCAGCTTCCGTACCCAACTAGTCAGCTAACTGACCTTAGCTAACCTGAAATCATTATGGCAATTCTTTAAACGTCAGGGTATTTATGATATTAGAGCGCTGAGTGTTATTAGACCACCTATACAGGCTGGCATGAGTCGCAAATACTATCTGAAGCGAAAACGGACACTTTATACACGAACACTGACTAATGTGGCTACGCCACATCGCTTTCTTGTGCACTGTCCGACTTCGCTGCCGCTCAGTCGGCTTTTAACTAGCTATAGCCCCTATGTTTAAGTAAACCGGGCAAACGAGAGGACCACAGGTTTGCCTGCAATTCCAGCTACGGGTTAATCAATGCCTCGTCCATTGATTGGCTTTGCGCCGCTTCGGATCCTTGGCCTCGGATATGCGGCCAAGCCGCATCACACTAACTCCCAGTATAAGCTCACTTGTTAAAACGCTGTCACTGTTATGAGAATTATTAAGCACAACTTATTTTTTAAGTTTACCATAAAATTTCACATGAATTCATTAAATTTATTTTTTCTAATGCATAAGCACATATTAATGGGTCGTTTTACATTTTTTTTTCTTATGGATCGTTTTGTAAATATCCATGAACCATAATTTCGTTCGATATATGAATCATTTCTAATATTCATTTTTACATCTTCTATGGACCAAGAAAAATTATTTAGCAAACATTTTCATCAAATTTATGGAACTTTTTCTGACATTTTATTGCTCCATTTTGTAATACCGTGGAACATTTTTGTCAATATTATGGAACATATCGACGTGTTTAAATGTACATTGTTAATATTCTATGGATCAATGTCAGTTAATTTATGGCGCAAAATGTATCATTTTATGGAACATTTCCAATATTTTTATGGGGCATTGGTTCATTTTAATTGCTCTTTTATTACTATTTTAGTGCTCTTTTGAGACCATTTTATGGTTCAATTTTACATAATCTATGGATCAAATCACCCTTTTTTATGGATCATTCACACAGTTTTATGGATTTTCAGTTTTGTTTTATGGAACATTGACAACTTTTTTATGGATCGTTTTACAATTCTTTATGGATTATTTTAAATATTTTATATGCAAAAGTACATTTTCCCATTGCATAACCTTTGTATATGAGAAAGGCAAAAATGTGCCAATATCCAAAAAAGTGAATCGTCGTCAAATTTTTTTTAGAGTTTGCATCAAATCTCGACGTTTCATGCACCTTAAACACATTTAGCATCAAAAATAAAAATTCTATTTTTAATTTTTCCTATAGTTTATATGAGAAATTTCTGTGTGGCCGCACTCTGAAACCCGTAATTCCGGAACCAGAATTCCGATCGATCCAAAATTCAATAGCAGCCGATGGGAAGGTTGCACCTTTCATTTGAGACTAAGTTTGGGCAAATCGGTCCAGCCATCTCTGAGAAAAATGAGTGACATTATTTGACACATACGCACATACATACACACACACATATACACACACATACACACACACACACATGCACACACACATACATGCATACACACACACACACATACAGACTTTTTCCGATCTCGACGAACTGAGTCGAATGGGATATGACACTCGGCCCTCCGGGCCGGGATTAGGTTGACGTTTTTCAGAGTGATTGCATAACCTTTCTATATGAGAAAGGCAAAAATGTGCCAATATCCAAAAAAGTGAATCGTCGTCAAATTTTTTTTAGAGTTTGCATCAAATCTCGACGTTTCATGCACCTTGAACACATTTAGCATCAAAAATAAAAATTCTATTTTTAATTTTTCCTATAGTTTATATGAGAAATTTCTGTGTGGCCGCACTCTGAAACCCGTAATTCCGGAACCAGAATTCCGATCGATCCAAAATTCAATAGAAGCCGATGGGAAGGTTGCACCTTTCATTTGAGACTAAGTTTGGGCAAATCGGTCCAGCCATCTCTGAGAAAAATGAGTGACATTATTTGACACATACGCACATACATACACACACACATACACACACACATACACACACACATACACACACATACATACATACACACACACATACAGACTTTTTCCGATCTCGACGAACTGAGTCGAATGGGATATAACACTCGGCCCTCCGGGCCGGGATTAGGTTGATGAGATTGCAGAAAAATTGAGAAAAATGAGTGACATTATTTGACACATACGCACATACATACACACACATACACACACATACATACATACACACACACATACAGACTTTTTCCGATCTCGACGAACTGAGTCGAATGGGATATGACACTCGGCGCTCCGGGCCGGGATTAGGTTGACGTTTTTCAGAGTGATTGCATAACCTTTCTATATGAGAAAGGCAAAAATGTGCCAATATCCAAAAAAGTGAATCGTCGTCAATTTTTTTTTTAGAGTTTGCATCAAATCTCGACGTTTCATGCACTTTGAACACATTTAGCATCAAAAATAAAAATTCTATTTTTAATTTTTCCTATAGTTTATATGAGAAATTTCTGTGTGGCCGCACTCTGAAACCCGTAATTCCGGAACCAGAATTCCGATCGATCCAAAATTCAATAGCAGCCGATGGGAAGGTTGCACCTTTCATTTAAGACTAAGTTTGGGCAAATCGGTCCAGCCATCTCTGAGAAAAATGAGTGACATTATTTGACACATACGCACATACATACACACACACATACACACACATACACACACATACACACACATACACACACATACACACACATACACACATACATACATACACACACACATACAGACTTTTTCCGATCTCGACGAACTGAGTCGAATGGGATATGACACTCGGCCCTCCGGGCGGGATTAGGTTGACGTTTTTCAGAGTGATTGCATAACCTTTCTATATGAGAAAGGCAAAAATGTGCAAATATCCAAAAAAGTGAATCGTCGTCAATTTTTTTTAGAGTTTGCATCAAATCTCGACGTTTCATGCACCTTGAACACATTTAGCATCAAAAATAAAAATTCTATTTTTAATTTTTCCTATAGTTTATATGAGAAATTTCTGTGTGGCCGCACTCTGAAACCCGTAATTCCGGAACCAGAATTCCGATCGATCCAAAATTCAATAGCAGCCGATGGGAAGGTTGCACCTTTCATTTGAGACTAAGTTTGAGCAAATCGGTCCAGCCATCGCTGAGAAAAATGAGTGACATTATTTGACACATACGCACATACATACACACACACACATATACACACACATACACACACATACACACACACATACACACACATATATGAGAAAGGCAAAAATGTGCCAATATCCAAAAAAGTGAATCGTCGTCAATTTTTTTTTTAGAGTTTGCATCAAATCTCGACGTTTCATGCACCTTGAACACATTTAGCATCAAAAATAAAAATTCTATTTTTAATTTTTCCTATAGTTTATATGAGAAATTTCTGTGTGGCCGCACTCTGAAACCCGTAATTCCGGAACCAGAATTCCGATCGATCCAAAATTCAATAGCAGGCGATGGGAAGGTTGCACCTTCCATTTGAGACTAAGTTTGGGCTAATCGGTCCAGCCATCTCTGAGAAAAATGAGTGACATTATTTGACACATACGCACATACATACACACACACATACACACACATACACACACATACACACACATACACACACATACATACATACACACACACATACAGACTTTTTCCGATCTCGACGAACTGAGTCGAATGGGATATGACACTCGGCCCTCCGGGCCGGGATTAGGTTGACGTTTTTCAGAGTGATTGCATAACCTTTCTATATGAGAAAGGCAAAAATGTGCCAATATCCAAAAAAGTGAATCGTCGTCAAATTTTTTTTAGAGTTTGCATCAAATCTCGACGTTTCATGCACCTTGAACACATTTAGCATCAAAAATAAAAATTCTATTTTTAATTTTTCCTATAGTTTATATGAGAAATTTCTGTGTGGCCGCACTCTGAAACCCGTAATTCCGGAACCAGAATTCCGATCGATCCAAAATTCAATAGCAGCCGATGGGAAGGTTGCACCTTTCATTTAAGACTAAGTTTGGGCAAATCGGTCCAGCCATCTCTGAGAAAAATGAGTGACATTATTTGGCACATACGCACATACATACACACACACATACACACACATACATACATACACACACATACAGACTTTTTCCGATCTCGACGAACTGAGTCGAATGGGATATGACACTCGGCCCTCCGGGCCGGATTAGGTTGACGTTTTTCAGAGTGATTGCATAACCTTTGTATATGAGAAAGGCAAAAATGTGCCAATATCCAAAAAAGTGAATCGTCGTCAAATTTTTTTTAGAGTTTGCATCAAATCTCGACGTTTCATGCACCTTGAACACATTTAGCATCAAAAATAAAAATTCTATTTTTAATTTTTCCTATAGTTTATATGAGAAATTTCTGTGTGGCCGCACTCTGAAACCCGTAATTCCGGAACCAGAATTCCGATCGATCCAAAATTCAATAGCAGCCGATGGGAAGGTTGCTCCTTTCATTTGAGACTAAGTTTGGGCAAATCGGTCCAGCCATCTCTGAGAAAAATGAGTGACATTATTTGACACATACGCACATACATACACACACACACATACGCACACACATACACACACACATACATACATACACACACACATACAGACTTTTTCCGATCTCGACGAACTGAGTCGAATGGGATATGACACTCGGCCCTCCGGGCCGGGATTAGGTTG
>NC_080672.1:202559628-202562128 GCF_030247195.1 Topomyia yanbarensis | reverse complement strand
AAATTCAATAGCAGCCGATGGGAAGGTTGCACCTTTCATTTGAGACTAAGTTTGGGCAAATCGGTCCAGCCATCTCTGAGAAAAATGAGTGACATTATTTGACACATACGCGCATACATACACACACACACATATACACACACATACACACACATACATGCATACACACACACATACAGACTTTTTCCGATCTCGACGAACTGAGTCGAATGGGACATGACACTCGGCCCTCCGGGCCGGGATTAGGTTTACGTTTTTCAGAGTGATTGCATAACCTTTCTATATGAGAAAGGCAAAAATGTGCCAATATCCAAAAAAGTGAATCGTCGTCAAATTTTTTTTAGAGTTTGCATCAAATCTCGACGTTTCATGCACCTTGAACACACTTAGCATCAAAAATAAAAATTCTATTTTTAATTTTTCCTATAGTTTATATGAGAAATTTCTGTGTGGCCGCACTCTGAAACCCGTAATTCCGGAACCAGAATTCCGATCGATCCAAAATTCAATAGCAGCCGATGGGAAGGTTGCACCTTTCATTTGAGACTAAGTTTGGGCAAATCGGTCCAGCCATCTCTGAGAAAAATGAGTGACATTATTTGACACATACGCACATACATACACACACACACATACACACACATACACACACATACACACATACATACATACACACACATACAGACTTTTTCCGATCTCGACGAACTGAGTCGAATGGGATATGACACTCGGCCCTCCGGGCCGGGATTAGGTTGACGTTTTTCAGAGTGATTGCATAACCTTTCTATATGAGAAAGGCAAAAATGTGCCAATATCCAAAAAAGTGAATCGTCGTCAAATTTTTTTTAGAGTTTGCATCAAATCTCGACGTTTCATGCACCTTGAACACACTTAGCATCAAAAATAAAAATTCTATTTTTAATTTTTCCTATAGTTTATATGAGAAATTTCTGTGTGGCCGCACTCTGAAACCCGTAATTCCGGAACCAGAATTCCGATCGATCCAAAATTCAATAGCAGCCGATGGGAAGGTTGCACCTTTCATTTAAGACTAAGTTTGGGCAAATCGGTCCAGCCATCTCTGAGAAAAATGAGTGACATTATTTGACACATACGCACATACATACACACACACATACACACACATACATACATACACACACACATACAGACTTTTTCCGATCTCGACGAACTGAGTCGAATGGGATATGACACTCGGCCCTCCGGGCCGGGATTAGGTTGACGTTTTTCAGAGTGATTGCATAACCTTTCTATATGAGAAAGGCAAAAATGTGCCAATATCCAAAAAAGTGAATCGTCGTCAAATTTTTTTAGAGTTTGCATCAAATCTCGACGTTTCATGCACCTTGAACACATTTAGCATCAAAAATAAAAATTCTATTTTTAATTTTTCCTATAGTTTATATGAGAAATTTCTGTGTGGTCGCACTCTGAAACCCGTAATTCCGGAACCAGAATTCCGATCGATCCAAAATTCAATAGCAGCCGATGGGAAGGTTGCTCCTTTCATTTGAGACTAAGTTTGGGCAAATCGGTCCAGCCATCTCTGAGAAAAATGAGTGACATTATTTGACACATACGCACATACATACACACACACACATACACACACATACATACATACACACACACACATACAGACTTTTTCCGATCTCGACGAACTGAGTCGAATGGGATATGACACTCGGCCCTCCGGGCCGGGATTAGGTTGACGTTTTTCAGAGTGATTGCATAACCTTTCTATATGAGAAAGGCAAAAATGTGCCAATATCCAAAAAAGTGAATCGTCGTCAAATTTTTTTTAGAGTTTGCATCAAATCTCGACGTTTCATGCACCTTGAACACATTTAGCATCAAAAATAAAAATTCTATTTTTAATTTTTCCTATAGTTTATATGAGAAATTTCTGTGTGGCCGCACTCTGAAACCCGTAATTCCGGAACCAGAATTCCGATCGATCCAAAATTCAATAGCAGCCGATGGGAAGGTTGCACCTTTCATTTGAGACTAAGTTTGGGCAAATCGGTCCAGCCATCTCTGAGAAAAATGAGTGACATTATTTGACACATACGCACATACATACACACACACACACATACACACTTACACATACATACATACACACACATACAGACTTTTTCCGATCTCGACGAACTGAGTCGAATGGGATATGACACTCGGCCCTCCGGGCCGGGATTAGGTTGACGTTTTTCAGAGTGATTGCATAACCTTTCTATATGAGAAAGGCAAAAATGTGCCAATATCCAAAAAAGTGAATCGTCGTCAAATTTTTTTTAGAGTTTGCATCAAATCTCGACGTTTCATGCACCTTGAACACATTTAGCATCAAAAATAAAAATTCTATTTTTAATTTTTCCTATAGTTTATATGAGAAATTTCTGTGTGGCCGCACTCTGAAACCCGTAATTCCGGAACCAGAATTCCGATCGATCCAAAATTCAATAGCAGCCGATGGGAA
>NC_080672.1:202534628-202542128 GCF_030247195.1 Topomyia yanbarensis | reverse complement strand
AAAAATTAAAAATAGAATTTTTATTTTTGATGCTAAATGTGTTCAAGGTGCATGAAACGTCGAGATTTGATGCAAACTCGAAAAAAAAATTTGACTACGATTCACTTTTTTGGATTTTGGCACATTTTTGCCTTTCTCATATAGAAAGGTTATGCAATCACTCTGAAAAACGTCAACCTAATCCCGGCCCGGAGGGCCGAGTGTCATATCCCATTCGACTCAGTTCGTCGAGATCGGAAAAAGTCTGTATGTGTGTGTGTGTATGTATGTATGTGTGTGTATGTGTGTGTATGTGTGTGTGTGTATGTATGTGCGTATGTGTCAAATAATGTCACTCATTTTTCTCAGAGATGGCTGGACCGATTTGCCCAAACTTAGTCTCAAATGAAAGGTGCAACCTTCCCATCGGCTGCTATTGAATTTTGGATCGATCGGAATTCTGGTTCCGGAATTACGGGTTTCAGAGTGCGGCCATACAGAAATTTCTCATATAAACTATAGGAAAAATTAAAAATAGAATTTTTATTTTTGATGCTAAATGTGTTCAAGGTGCATGAAACGTCGAGATTTGATGCAAACTCGAAAAAAAAATTTGACTACGATTCACTTTTTTGGATTTTGGCACATTTTTGCCTTTCTCATATAGAAAGGTTATGCAATCACTCTGAAAAACGTCAACCTAATCCCTAATTTTTTTTTCGACTCGTTTAGGGTTTCTGGATTTTAACAGGGGCGTAGTTGATGGTTTACGGAGAGGGGTTACACCCCCCCCCCTCTACTGTTCGCGCCCCTCCTTTAAAAATCTCCTTAAATCACCCCTCAGACCACCACCCCATCCAGCCCTCATACCCCTCCCTTTCAACCCCATCATCTTTAAACCACCACTGTATCACAAAGCATACCAATTTAAGCTGGGGAGTCGTTCGTTCATGGGACTTTCGCCCTCTTCACATATCCAGCCCCGCATGACAAAATGAGTTAGCAAGCAGATAACATTGATCTAATGATGATTAGGCTAATGGAGTATGATATTTTTTTGTTTCAAGTGTTTCAACGTCGACACGTAGCTCATCAAGTTCGTGGCTGGCATGCCATTGTGTATAAGTGCAAAGTGTACTAAGAATGTAATGGACATTTCCACAATTATGTTGAACATAAAAAGCCTCCGTGCCATAGTTTAGAGAAATGAGAAAGGCACAATTGCACCGCTAGGTGGATTAAAACAGGTTTTTATCAACTTTTTGGTGCAGATTGTCGCAGGTTCGGGGATTTTCTTTCTAGCGTGCTGTCGCTTGCGCGAAGTTTTTCATACTACATTTCAACTCATACTGTACGTATATTTCGTTAAATTTCAGTTTTGTTAAACTTAACTATTACATGTATGTGAGTCTGATTATTCTCGAGAAGATTGGAACGCTTGAAAAAACTGATTGTTTTGGAGAAGGGTTATTATTTAGAAAACATCTTACCACACAGCGGATGCACTGGGTGGGGCTGTAAAGTTAATTTACATTGCCCAACTCGGTCGCTACTGCGATGTAAGCATTTTTCGTGGTAATTAACCCTCTAGTGCCCATTTTTTTTTGATTTGAACAAAATTTTGTAGGTGGGTTTAGTGATGAGAAAAACGAAAATAATGTTGATAATTCTCGCAAGTAATGGATTTTTCATTAAAGCCATAAAATAAGTAGGCCGCCTAGAGGCGGTCTTGGGCACCTGGGCGAATAAAAAACAAACAAAATTTTTCTTCTAGTTACTTCAACATAAGCGAATACAGATGGTTGCTTATATTTATTAAACTGTAAGGATTTCTCTAGTGCTTTGGTTGTTTGATTAATCACTTCTAATTTATACCTGAACTCGGTCTGTTGGCGATAGTTTCACTTATCACGTTTTATCTTTTGAATTTAATAAGATCGTGTAAAAGAGAATGCGTTGCATAAAAGAGACTGTTGGCTGCATCACAGAATTTTAAACATGTGATGCGGAAATCTCACCAACTTAAGACTATACGCTCAATGCTGCGTTCTGACCACTTTTGATGATAAAGTATAGATCGCTTGAGATGTCTTTTCAATAAACGCGTTTAGTGGGGGGAGGGGGTACGAGAAGTGTTGACATAGGGGGGGAGGGGGAGTAAGCTAGATCGTTACGTAACATGTTTTTACTAAACAAAAAAAGTTTTTCGAAGAATTTGTTACGTAATAGGGTAGGGGGGATAGAGAAATTTGTGATAATTTGTTACATGGGGGGAGTCAATTTTGGGTAATTTTTGCGTTACGTGATTTATGAATGGTCCCCCTCCCCCATATGTCACAACAAGTTATCTGCAAGTCGTCCTTATTAGGAACCATTCGTAAATTACGTAACGCAAAATTTGCCCGAAATTGACTCCCCCCTCCACCCATGTAACAAATTGTCACAAATTTCTCAATCCCTCCTCCTAGGGTTCGTCGCGGTGCGGATGTGGGCGGTAAATGGATAGTCCGCACCGCAACCGCAAAAAAATAATAAAACCGCACCGCTTACAGCAACCGCACTGCATTTACCGCACCGCACCGCGCGGTAATGCGGTAAAATTCTGTATTTTTGAAAATATTACCCTTATTTACACGTACATTAACTTTGACGGACTCCTCAGAATGTAACATTTATTAAAAATTAAAAAAGTTGACACTTTGCAAGTTTTATTAATAAAATTCCGTACATTTTGAGATAAATACTTTCGAAACAAGGTAAATCTTAGCATAGCACTGAAGTCATATGAAATGTAGCTGTACTTAGGGTTGTGGTACCGGTAATACCAGTACCGAAAATCCCGGGAATACCGACCCATTTTTGGTACCGTAATACCGGTACTGAAGACAAGCCAGTACCGGTATTTTCGGTACCATACAATTTTTTTATGAAAAATATGTGGATTCTCTAGGGACACATGTTTCAAAATATCGGTCTGCAAGATGACTTTTAATTATATTAATTACCTTCTATAAGTTAAACGTTACTAGCTCCCGTTGTACTGAACGGAATGTTTAAATTCTTTATATTGTTATTATTAAATTTTAACGATCTTGTACTAAATTTCATAATATTCACATCTAGTGTAAGAGACGTAAAAATTTGCTATGATTTTGCCTTTCTCATATAGAAAGGTTATGCAATCACTCTGAAAAATGTCAACCTAATCCCGGCCCGGAGGGCCGAGTGTCATATCCCATTCGACTCAGTTCGTCGAGATCGGAAAAAGTCTGTATGTGTGTGTGTATGTATGTGTGTGTATGTGTGTGTATGTGTGTGTGTATGTGTGTGTATGTGTGTGTGTGTATGTATGTGCGTACGTGTCAAATAATGTCACTCATTTTTCTCAGAGATGACTGGACCGATTTGCCCAAACTTAGTCTCAAATGAAAGGTGCAACCTTCCCATCGGCTGCTATTGAATTTTGGATCGATCGGAATTCTGGTTCCGGAATTACGGGTTTCAGAGTGCGGCCATACAGAAATTTCTCATATAAACTATAGGAAAAATTAAAAATAGAATTTTTATTTTTGATGCTAAATGTGTTCAAGGTGCATGAAACGTCGAGATTTGATGCAAACTCGAAAAAAAAATTTGACTACGATTCACTTTTTTGGATTTTGGCACATTTTTGCCTTTCTCATATAGAAAGGTTATGCAATCACTCTGAAAAACGGCAACCTAATCCCGGCCCGGAGGGCCGAGTGTCATATCCCATTCGACTCAGTTCGTCGAGATCGGAAAAAGTCTGTATGTGTGTGTGTATGTATGTATGTGTGTGTATGTGTGTGTGTATGTGTGTGTGTGTATGTATGTGCGTATGTGTCAAATAATATCACTCATTTTTCTCAGAGATGGCTGGACCGATTTGCCCAAACTTAGTCTCAAATGAAAGGTGCAACCTTCCCATCGGCTGCTGTTGAATTTTGGATCGATCGGAATTCTGGTTCCGGAATTACGGGTTTCAGAGTGCGGCCATACAGAAATTTCTCATATAAACTATAGGAAAAATTAAAAATAGAATTTTTATTTTTGATGCTAAATGTGTTCAAGGTGCATGAAACGTCGAGATTTGATGCAAACTCGAAAAAAAAATTTGACTACGATTCACTTTTTTGGATTTTGGCACATTTTTGCCTTTCTCATATAGAAAGGTTATGCAATCACTCTGAAAAACGCCAACCTAATCCCGGCCCGGAGGGCCGAGTGTCATATCCCATTCGACTCAGTTTGTCGAGATCGGAAAAAGTCTGTATGTGTGTGTGTATGTATGTGTGTGTGTATGTGTGTGTGTATGTGTGTGTGTGTGTGTGTATGTATGTGCGTATGTGTCAAATAATGTCACTCATTTTTCTCAGAGATGGCTGGACCGATTTGCCCAAACTTAGTCTCAAATGAAAGGTGCAACCTTCCCATCGGCTGCTATTGAATTTTGGATCGATCGGAATTCTGGTTCCGGAATTACGGGTTTCAGAGTGCGGCCATACAGAAATTTCTCATATAAACTATAGGAAAAATTAAAAATAGAATTTTTATTTTTGATGCTAAATGTGTTCAAGGTGCATGAAACGTCGAGATTTGATGCAAACTCGAAAAAAAAAATTGACTACGATTCACTTTTTTGGATTTTGGCACATTTTTGCCTTTCTCATATAGAAAGGTTATGCAATCACTCTGAAAAACGTCAACCTAATCCCGGCCCGGAGGGCCGAGTGTCATATCCCATTCGACTCAGTTCGTCGAGATCGGAAAAAGTCTGTATGTGTGTGTGTATGTATGTATGTGTGTGTGTATGTGTGTGTGTATGTGTGTGTGTGTATGTATGTGCGTATGTGTCAAATAATGTCACTCATTTTTCTCAGAGATGGCTGGACCGATTTGCCCAAACTTAGTCTCAAATGAAAGGTGCAACCTTCCCATCGGCTGCTATTGAATTTTGGATCGATCGGAATTCTGGTTCCGGAATTACGGGTTTCAGAGTGCGGCCATACAGAAATTTCTCATATAAACTATAGGAAAAATTAAAAATAGAATTTTTATTTTTGATGCTAAATGTGTTCAAGGTGCATGAAACGTCGAGATTTGATGCAAACTCGAAAAAAAAATTTGACTACGATTCACTTTTTTGGATTTTGGCACATTTTTGCCTTTCTCATATAGAAAGGTTATGCAATCACTCTGAAAAACGTCAACCTAATCCCGGCCCGGAGGGCCGAGTGTCATATCCCATTCGACTCAGTTCGTCGAGATCGGAAAAAGTCTGTATGTGTGTGTGTATGTATGTATGTGTGTGTGTATGTGTGTGTGTGTATGTGTGTGTATGTGTGTGTGTGTATGTATGTGCGTATGTGTCAAATAATGTCACTCATTTTTCTCAGAGATGGCTGGACCGATTTGCCCAAACTTAGTCTCAAATGAAAGGTGCAACCTTCCCATCGGCTGCTATTGAATTTTGGATCGATCGGAATTCTGGTTCCGGAATTACGGGTTTCAGAGTGCGGCCATACAGAAATTTCTCATATAAACTATAGGAAAAATTAAAAATAGAATTTTTATTTTTGATGCTAAATGTGTTCAAGGTGCATGAAACGTCGAGATTTGATGCAAACTCGAAAAAAAAATTTGACTACGATTCACTTTTTTGGATTTTGGCACATTTTTGCCTTTCTCATATAGAAAGGTTATGCAATCACTCTGAAAAACGTCAACCTAATCCCGGCCCGGAGGGCCGAGTGTCATATCCCATTCGACTCAGTTCGTCGAGATCGAAAAAAGTCTGTATGTGTGTGTATGTATGTATGTGTGTGTATGTGTGTATGTGTGTGTGTATGTGTGAGTATGTGTGTGTGTATGTATGTGCGTATGTGTCAAATAATGTCACTCATTTTTCTCAGAGATGGCTGGACCGATTTGCCCAAACTTAGTCTCAAATGAAAGGTGCAACCTTCCCATCGGCTGCTATTGAATTTTGGATCGATCGGAATTCTGGTTCCAGAATTACGGGTTTCAGAGTGCGGCCATACAGAAATTTCTCATATAAACTATAGGAAACATTAAAAATAGAATTTTTATTTTTGATGCTAAATGTGTTCAAGGTGCATGAAACGTCGAGATTTGATGCAAACTCGAAAAAAAAATTTGACTACGATTCACTTTTTTGGATTTTGGCACATTTTTGCCTTTCTCATATAGAAAGGTTATGCAATCACTCTGAAAAACGTCAACCTAATCCCGGCCCGGAGGGCCGAGTGTCATATCCCATTCGACTCAGTTCGTCGAGATCGGAAAAAGTCTGTATGTGTGTGTGTATGTGTGTATGTGTGTGTGTATGTGTGTGTATGTGTGTGTGTATGTATGTGCGTATGTGTCAAATAATGTCACTCATTTTTCTCAGAGATGGCTGGACCGATTTGCCCAAACTTAGTCTCAAATGAAAGGTGCAACCTTCCCATCGGCTGCTATTGAATTTTGGATCGATCGGAATTCTGGTTCCGGAATTACGGGTTTCAGAGTGCGGCCATACAGAAATTTCTCATATAAACTATAGGAAAAATTAAAAATAGAATTTTTATTTTTGATGCTAAATGTGTTCAAGGTGCATGAAACGTCGAGATTTGATGCAAACTCGAAAAAAAAATTTGACTACGATTCACTTTTTTGGATTTTGGCACATTTTTGCCTTTCTCATATAGAAAGGTTATGCAATCACTCTGAAAAACGTCAACCTAATCCCGGCCCGGAGGGCCGAGTGTCATATCCCATTCGACTCAGTTCGTCGAGATCGGAAAAAGTCTGTATGTGTGTGTGTATGTATGTATGTGTGTGTGTATGTGTGTGTGTATGTGTGTGTGTATGTGTGTGTGTGTATGTATGTGCGTATGTGTCAAATAATGTCACTCATTTTTCTCAGAGATGGCTGGACCGATTTGCCCAAACTTAGTCTCAAATGAAAGGTGCAACCTTCCCATCGGCTGCTATTGAATTTTGGATCGATCGGAATTCTGGTTCCGGAATTACGGGTTTCAGAGTGCGGCCATACAGAAATTTCTCATATAAACTATAGGAAAAATTAAAAATAGAATTTTTATTTTTGATGCTAAATGTGTTCAAGGTGCATGAAACGTCGAGATTTGATGCAAACTCGAAAAAAAAATTTGACTACGATTCACTTTTTTGGATTTTGGCACATATTTGCCTTTCTCATATAGAAAGGTTATGCAATCACTCTGAAAAACGTCAACCTAATCCCGGCCCGGAGGGCCGAGTGTCATATCCCATTCGACTCAGTTCGTCGAGATCGGAAAAAGTCTGTATGTGTGTGTGTGTATGTATGTATGTGTGTGTGTATGTATGTATGTGTGTGTATGTGTGTGTGTATGTGTGTGTGTATGTGTGTGTGTATGTATGTGCGTATGTGTCAAATAATGTCACTCATTTTTCTCAGAGATGGCTGGACCGATTTGCCCAAACTTAGTCTCAAAT
>NC_080672.1:202524628-202527128 GCF_030247195.1 Topomyia yanbarensis | reverse complement strand
GTATGTGTGTGTGTATGTGTGTGTGTATGTGTGTGTGTATGTGTGTGTGTGTATGTATGTGCGTATGTGTCAAATAATGTCACTCATTTTTCTCAGAGATGGCTGGACCGATTTGCCCAAACTTAGTCTCAAATGAAAGGTGCAACCTTCCCATCGGCTGCTATTGAATTTTGGATCGATCGGAATTCTGGTTCTGGAATTACGGGTTTCAGAGTGCGGCCATACAGAAATTTCTCATATAAACTATAGGAAAAATTAAAAATAGAATTTTTATTTTTGATGCTAAATGTGTTCAAGGTGCATGAAACGTCGAGATTTGATGCAAACTCGAAAAAAAAATTTGACTACGATTCACTTTTTTGGATTTTGGCACATATTTGCCTTTCTCATATAGAAAGGTTATGCAATCACTCTGAAAAACGTCAACCTAATCCCGGCCCGGAGGGCCGAGTGTCATATCCCATTCGACTCAGTTCGTCGAGATCGGAAAAAGTCTGTATGTGTGTGTGTATGTATGTATGTGTGTGTGTATGTGTGTGTATGTGTGTGTGTGTGTATGTATGTGCGTATGTGTCAAATAATGTCACTCATTTTTCTCAGAGATGGCTGGACCGATTTGCCCAAACTTAGTCTCAAATGAAAGGTGCAACCTTCCCATCGGCTGCTATTGAATTTTGGATCGATCGGAATTCTGGTTCCGGAATTACGGGTTTCAGAGTGCGGCCATACAGAAATTTCTCATATAAACTATAGGAAAAATTAAAAATAGAATTTTTATTTTTGATGCTAAATGTGTTCAAGGTGCATGAAACGTCGAGATTTGATGCAAACTCGAAAAAAAAATTTGACTACGATTCACTTTTTTGGATTTTGGCACATTTTTGCCTTTCTCATATAGAAAGGTTATGCAATCACTCTGAAAAACGTCAACCTAATCCCGGCCCGGAGGGCCGAGTGTCATATCCCATTCGACTCAGTTCGTCGAGATCGGAAAAAGTCTGTATGTGTGTGTATGTATGTATGTGTGTGTGTATGTGTGTGTATGTGTGTGTGTGTGTGTATGTGCGTATGTGTCAAATAATGTCACTCATTTTTCTCAGAGATGGCTGGACCGATTTGCCCAAACTTAGTCTCAAATGAAAGGTGCAACCTTCCCATCGGCTGCTATTGAATTTTGGATCGATCGGAATTCTGGTTCCGGAATTACGGGTTTCAGAGTGCGGCCATACAGAAATTTCTCATATAAACTATAGGAAAAATTAAAAATAGAATTTTTATTTTTGATGCTAAATGTGTTCAAGGTGCATGAAACGTCGAGATTTGATGCAAACTCGAAAAAAAAATTTGACTACGATTCACTTTTTTGGATTTTGGCACATTTTTGCCTTTCTCATATAGAAAGGTTATGCAATCACTCTGAAAAACGTCAACCTAATCCCGGCCCGGAGGGCCGAGTGTCATATCCCATTCGACTCAGTTAGTCGAGATCGGAAAAAGTCTGTATGTGTGTGTGTATGTATGTATGTGTGTGTGTATGTGTGTGTATGTGTGTGTGTATGTGTGTGTGTGTATGTATGCGCGTATGTGTCAAATAATGTCACTCATTTTTCTCAGAGATGGCTAGACCGATTTGCCCAAACTTAGTCTCAAATGAAAGGTGCAACCTTCCCATCGGCTGCTATTGAATTTTGGATCGATCGGAATTCTGGTTCCGGAATTACGGGTTTCAGAGTGCGGCCATACAGAAATTTCTCATATAAACTATAGGAAAAATTAAAAATAGAATTTTTATTTTTGATGCTAAATGTGTTCAAGGTGCATGAAACGTCGAGATTTGATGCAAACTCGAAAAAAAAATTTGACTACGATTCACTTTTTTGGATTTTGGCACATTTTTGCCTTTCTCATATAGAAAGGTTATGCAATCACTCTGAAAAACGTCAACCTAATCCCGGCCCGGAGGGCCGAGTGTCATATCCCATTCGACTCAGTTCGTCGAGATCGGAAAAAGTCTGTATGTGTGTGTGTATGTATGTATGTGTGTGTATGTGTGTGTATGTGTGTGTGTATGTGTGTATGTATGTGTGTGTGTGTGTGTATGTATGTGCGTATGTGTCAAATAATGTCACTCATTTTTCTCAGAGATGGCTGGACCGATTTGCCCAAACTTAGTCTCAAATGAAAGGTGCAACCTTCCCATCGGCTGCTATTGAATTTTGGATCGATCGGAATTCTGGTTCCGGAATTACGGGTTTCAGAGTGCGGCCATACAGAAATTTCTCATATAAACTATAGGAAAAATTAAAAATAGAATTTTTATTTTTGATGCTAAATGTGTTCAAGGTGCATGAAACGTCGAGATTTGATGCAAACTCGAAAAAAAAAATTTGACTACGATTCACTTTTTTGGATTTTGGCACATTTTTGCCTTTCTCATATAGAAAGGTTATGCAATCACTCTGAAAAACGTCAACCTAATCCCGGCCCGGAGGGCCGAGTG